>NC_137050.1:17986135-18282602 GCF_032717465.1 Coenobita brevimanus
CACCTCATGTCCTCCCAGAGCTGTCTCAGAATTTCACAGTAGAACTTTGCATTGACAGTCTGTCCTTCAGCTACTTATACTCGCATTACTTTCATTCTCAATGTTCAACAATTCATTAAAGTGTTCTCTCCATCTGCTCACTTCTCCCTTCTCAACTAATCATTGCATTCCGTTCATTCAGTTCACCACCCATCCTTCTCATCATTCGCCATGTATACCTGTGGATCATTTTGTGTCTGACGAAGGTACTGACTATCACCAACCCCGTCCCTGCACAAACGTCCACTAAAGCACTACCATTCCCATCCACTTCTGCAGGCACACTCTACCCACCAACTACTGCATCCACTTTCACATTCCCAACTTTTCCATTCATATCTCCAATCAAAAACACTCGCTTATTCCTTTCAAACCTTTCCATGACACTTCCACATTTGTTCAGAACTCTTCTTTCACTCTACCTGCACGATCCTGCATTGGTGCAAACACACACAATCGCCCACATTTGTAGTCCAACTTTCAATCTTTCACAATCCTTGAGCCATCTGATCCATACTCTCTTATATTCTCTTTCCATCTCTTACACACAACATTACACACTCCTTCTATTGCCCTCTCATTCTCACCAACTCCCACACATATACACCATCCATAATCCCATTCTCTCACACTCTGATCTTTCCACTTAGTCTCGATTATTCCATATACATTCACTTTTGTATCCTCAAGTACCTGGACAACCTCTCCCTCTTTCACCTCATCATTTGCACCCCTTACATTCCATGTCGGGGGGGAGTCAATCTCATGGCTGACCCTCAATTATTCGATCGTTCACCATGATCATCATCATCATCATCAACCAGACCTCCTTTCCCACTCTAGGTCAGGGTGATAAGTAGCGATGTCCAGATAGCCCAAGTTTGCTCAGACTGATAGGCCACACTTCCATTCACTCATCATTCAAGCCCTGGAAGCCTGGCTCTATCTGATACACCAAAAAACTTTCAACACATTCTGTAGCTTCACATAAACGTATCCAACAGTCAATCCTAACACTGTCACGTTAAAAATGGGTGTCAAGTCCCTGATCATGCACTTCTTCTCACAACTTTCATCCACCCAACTCAATCTCTTGTCAGTTCCCTAGCCTCACCGACTTCCATGCCTCTCTTCCTCACACACTCATCCACCATATCTCTCCACCTTCTCCTTGACCTACCTCCCCTCCTCCCTCCATCAAATTCACTGAGATATGCCTTTCTCACCACTCTATTGTTATCCATTCTCTCCATATGATGATACCACCTCAGCACACTCTCTTTGATACTGGAGTCCACAGACTTCCTCACTCCACATCTTTCACGAATCACAGTAATCCCTCCACTATCCAACGTAATAGAGACAAAGGCATGTCCAGAAAGTGGTCCCATCCAGATAGTGGGCCTCTGCCTCCTGGATTTGTACTTATGGACCCTAACCTAGCCTAACTCAGAAAAACACCTACATAACTCCCTACTGGACATGCATAGCACCTATTTAAGAACCTATTCACACCAATAAGGGACATAAAGGAGTGAAATAAATGCAAAGGAACCAGAGAATGAGGTTTTAGAGGGGAGTATATACAATATTAAACATTCTGGGTACTTACAAGTCCCTGGCTCCTGGACTGGTACTTATGGACTCTAACCTAGCCTAACTCAGTAAAACACCTTCCTACTGGACATGCAGAGCCCCTAAGACCCTATTCACACCAATATGGGACATAAAAGAGTGAAATGAGGTTTTAGAGGTAAGTATGGAAAATACAGTACAATATGAAACATTCTGAGTACAGTACTTACAACAAGTCCCTGGCCATCTCGATGAATAACCCGCCTCCTCTCAGACTCTGACAGTAAAAAGGTGTACCTGAAGCACCTGCAGTACATGAAGTCTTGCACTGAACTTAGTCATTTGCACTCAGAATTCTATTTTCTTAACACTGCGCACTCTAGTCTTACTTGCGCTCCATTGTACCTTAATGAAATCAGTGCTGCACTCTGCACTAAAGTCTGTGCAATCCGAATTCCATTTTCTTAACACTGCTCACTCTTTTCTTATTTGTGCTCCATTGTACCTTAATGAAATCAGTGTTGCACTCTGCACTGAAGTCTTTGCACTCAGAATTCTAATTTCTTAACACTGCACACTGTTCTTTTCACTGCACAACACTGTGAATTCTCATGTGGTCTAGTGGCAAGTTCTTGCTGTTTATTCACTGTCAGAGTCTGAGAGTAACTGATGCAGGTGGCCTAGGGGTGCATTGCTGGGATGTGGTGATGGACTACCCACCGCAGACAACTCTGAAGAGATGCACAAACTCATGTCCAGTGGCGACTCCACCGTGCCTGATGTGCTGGGCTGTGGCTTGGAGAATGAGAGCCTGTCTTGGGGAGGCAATGGTGTGGAGCCAAGGCTGGGCAGCAGGGGTCACGGGTCTGAAAAAGCTGTCAATGGTTGATTGATGCAAGGAACGAGGATTTGGTCAATTAATGATGCGCTGCCTGAAAGCGTGCACTTGCTCCACAAGTCCTAAGGGCCCCATCTCCCAGTCGTAGTCCGGGTGTTCCAGGTAGTCGAGAACGAATTCAACGTGTTCCCGGAGTGCGCTCAGCTTGGGGATGGCTGGAGTAGTGGCACACTGAGAGAAGTCCGCATCATCGTCGCTGTCCTTGTCAGAATCTTCAAGCTGGGTACTTATATCTGCAACTGAAGATGCGATCTCAATATCAGACATGGTCTGATACCTAGGATTCCCCTCATCGTCATCCAACCACTCACGCACTTTGTCCACATTAACATCGTTGCCATGCACACGGAGACATGCAAGGAAGTCATCCACATTGAAACCTAGAAAATTGTGCACCGCATCCATTCCAAGAAGCAGACGAGACCAACCATTTTCTAGTGTCTTGACAGGGACTTCCTTCCATGCACTGGCCCAGTTGTAGATTGCAGACGATGTTGTAGCAGCGAAGGTTTTCCAAAGTCCGCTGGGATTGCGTGTCCCGTCCCTCCCTGCACTGATCCTCATCCTCAAGAACAACCATCACCTCATCCAGGAACTTCCGACGGTACAGCCTCTTCGTTGCCACGATCACTCCTTGGTCCATTGGCTGGGTGAGAGCAGTCGTATTAGGTGGCAAAAACATGCACCTAATGCAGCCATTCTCAGCCACCAACTCCTTGTCGGATGGGTGCGCAGGTGCATTGTCCACGAGAAGGAGGGTCTTTACCTGGTCGCGCGGGACTCCCAGTTTCTCCGTCTGGTAATGGACGACCTCCTTGACGAAATGGCAGTGGAACCAGTCTTTGAAGATCCAGGCTGTGAACCAAGCCTTCACAGAATGGTACCAAACAACAGGAAGGACATCCATCACCCCACGAAGACACTGGGGCTGCTTTGCACTGCCAATAGTAACGGGCTTGAGCCAGTGCATGCCGTTAGCATTGGCACAACACAAAGCAGATATCCAATGCTTGGAAAGCCTGCGGCCAGGTACACGATTCTCTGTCTCCTCGGCTAGAGTGTTCATTGGCAATGAGCAATAGAATAAATCAGTTTCATCAGCGTTGTAGACTTGACCAAGAGTGAGGCCTTCCCTGTTGATCAAGCCCTTCACCTTCTGCCGAAACTCCTCTACTCCATCCTCGTTGGGATCCAAAGCTTCGCCATGGGCCTTACGGTTGGAAAGGCCATGCCGTAACTTGAACGTGAAGTGCCAACCCTCAGATGCCTTGAAGTCTGGGGCATCATGAAGCCTTGCAAACTTCTCAGTAGCAGCCTTCAGCTCCATGCCACGCACCAGCACACAAGCAGCACGTTGTTATCGATACCAAATCAACGTGGAGTTGTCAATTTCTGCAAACCGGAGGGTAAACATCATTTTCCTCTCCACATTGCGTTTGTTCTTTGACGAGAAGTCAGCTGTGTACCGCATGAGTTTGTCACAGGATCTCTTGATATCAAACAATGTAGAGCGGGCCAGGTTAAACTCACGGAGGATACGTGACGTCAACTATCCCACCTCCACCTTATCCAATATCTCCCTCTTCTTCTCCAGTGTCAAAACCACTCTTCCTCTTCTCAGGCGGAGGGGCCATCATCACACACACAAAGAAGAGGCAGGAGAGAAACAGGAGAGCCAGCAGCAGGTAGGGCACCACCACAAAAGCGAGCACGTGGGCAGCCATGGCGAGGAGCATGCACTCACGACAAAAGACAGGCGGTAAGTGAGGAGGCTGCAGGGGCGCTCTAGCAGACGTTGGCAGAACTACGCACCAAAACACAGTTGGTCCGCGCTGCGCGCTGAGTTCAAATTATGGGGGGGAAAAAATTCAGATATTTTTCGAATTTTTTGCGTTTTGGGGGCAATTTGGGGATTACTAAGTCCCGGGACCAAAATGTCCGATAAGTGGGCATCCAGAGAGTACAAGGATTATTGTATTTCATAACTTATCCACTCTCTGAACTCCATATACATTGCTCAGCAGTTCTATTACCATTGCTCTTACTCTTGACTTTTCATTTTCATGCCACACCAAAGTCTCATATCCATAGGTTAAAGTTGGCACTAATACTCCATCATGTAAGCCTCGTGCAGCTGCAACACTCTAGCCTCTGTTTCTTATCAAGGTCTTAATTGCACCAGCTACTTTCCTTCCTTGTGTCACTCTACTTTCCATTTCTTTTGCACATTTTCCTCTCTTTTCTATCACCGTACCCAGGAATTTGAACTCTCTCACCAATTCCTGTCAATCTCTATTCATTATAACATCACACTTGGAGCCACCTTCTCTCTCAATGGCCATCACTTTACTCTTTTCTACATTTACTCTCAAAGCACAATACTCACAGACATCAGCAAAACTGTGCACTAGCTTACCAAGTTCTTGTCCAGTAATTGCAAGTAGCATTCCACCATCAGCATACAACAAATCTGAGATACTTCATACATCATTCATTACCAATACCATCCCTCTCTCCATTTCTCGTGTTTTTACTTCTCTCATCACCCTATCAATATATATACTGAACAACCATGGGAACAACACATAACCTTGTTGCATGCCCATAATGATCATGAACCATTCACTTAGATGCCCAGTTACCTTTACATATGCCTGCTACCATCACAAAAACTCTTTACGGCACCTAGCAGCTTACCATCTACATCGTACATGAGCAAAACCTTCCACAGACCTTCTGTCAATTTTGTTGTATGTTTTTTCCAGATCCACAAATGCCATAAACACTTTATAGTCCTTCTCACAAGCCTTCTCCACTATCTGTCTCACTGCAAATAATTTGATCCACATATCCTCTGCCACTCCTAAAGCCACCCTGTTCATCACTCATTAGGACTTCTGATATCTCTCTTACTTTCTCTATAATAATTCTTCCATATACCTTCCCTACAACACCCAATAAACTAATGCCACGATAATTCTTGCACTCACTTTGCTCACCTTCATTTTTGTTCAGTGGTACAATCACAGCCTTCTTCCACTCTGATCACAGCCTTCTTCCACTCTGCTGGCACAATTTCACTCATCCATCCCTTCTTACATATCTCCAACAAACACTTCATTTCACTCTCTCCACTACACTTAATCATCTCTGCATACACCTCATCAACTCCAGCTGCTTTCCCATTTTTCAGCCGCTTCACAGTGTTCTTCACCCATGTGAGTGTCACGTTTCCTGGCACTGCATTCCTTCTCTGCACACCCCGAAAACCAATCATGTTTACAGCAGCTCTGCTCTCTCTATTCCCATTCATCATTCTTTCCATCTGGTCCTTACTTCATCCCCATGGGTTAGCAATCTACCACTTACATCCTTCACACACATTTCTTTCCACTGTCACTTCTACATTTCTGCACCTCTTTCCAAAATAACTTCCTATTTTCAGAGTAATTTGCATTGATTTTTCTTCCTAGATCATCATTTACCTCTTTCTTTTTCCTCTTCATTAGTCTCTTTACGGGCTTCTTGATCTCAATATATTCATTTCTTATTTCAACTGAACCCCTGTCCTGTATACATTTAGTTACTTCTTCCTCTTTTCCTCCACTGCTCTCTTAACCTCTTCATCCCACCATGCCATACCTTTCTTCTTTATTGTTATTCTTGCCACACCACACATAGCTTTAGCATTCCTACCTAAGCAATCCCTATAATCATTCCCTAGGCTGTCCAGATCCATTTCATTCCAATTCAGTAATTCAAACTTCTCCCCTACTTTGGTCGTGTATTCAATTGTCATTTCTTTGATCCTCAACTTCTCGACTTTCAGTCTTTCTCCCTGACTGCTCCTCTCTCTCCTGGTCCACCACACTCCTCTCAACTTCATCTTGCATACCAGAATCATATGATCTGATAGACCTCCACATCATCCTCTCACGGCCCTCGTATCAGCAACCATTCTCAGTATCGACCTCTCTACGAGCACGTAACCAATCAGGCTCCTTTCAACACGATCCTCATTCCTTCTATACCATGGATATTTGTACGCATCTTTGTGTTTGAAATATGAGTTTCTAATGCACAACCTCTTTTCTTGACACATAGCCTTCAGTCGCTTTCCCTTATCATTTTCTCCTGGCACTCCACTGAACCCATTATGTCATCCTTACGACAAGTGCCTACTCTTCCATTCATCTCGCCCATTATGATCACTTTATGGCTCCTGGACATTTCTCCTACTGCTTCATCCAGCTCATCCCAAAACCTGTCTTTCTCTCTCTCTCACTCCTGTTGTCACACGATGCATACGCTACAATCAATGCCACTTTCACCTTTTCAAACTTGAACCTGACATACATGCATCTTAAGCTGACACTCATTCTGCTCTGCCACACCTCATTCATCAACAAAGCAACTCCTTCCTTGCATCTTCCTTGCCCATTCATGCCTGATCTTGTTCCATCAAATCTGGTTAAAGCTAGATCATAATTGTTTGAGAACATTGGTACAAGGCAACATAGTCCCTTGCATACAACTTGATCCTTATTTACTTCCATAGTTTAATAATCTGTCAGAGTTAAGATGCTTGCGAACAGCTAAAAAGTGGTGGATTACCTTTGTCCTGCAGTAGGTTATCACAAGCTCAGGATAACGATGACAGGTAATTGCAAAATGAATAAAATGGTGAGCCAAGTTAAATAACTTGTTACAGTTAATACTTTGATGCCTGTCTGCTAAAAGGTCAAGATCTCTTGGTTATAATTTAAGTGGCTCAATCTATTAGCAACAATGCTCACTAACCTTTAATGAATGGAACCCCAATGCGTTGAAAAAGTCTACCATATGCACCACTAATGTCATTATAGGTGCAAACTGCTTCATCTTCTGATTTGTCGAAAGTATAAAGATCCTTCATCAGGAACTCCCTGCATCTGAAAACAGTCAGAATACTACAGTGATGATAAATGGTGAAGTAATCACAAAAATATCAGCTAAATTAATTGATATACAGGATTAGATTTCCTAAAATATTAATTTTAGTCAGTGATGCATACACAGTTCCCCTGACAAGAAATAGTGTATTGTGAATGGACAGCTATGGACAGCTAAAACATTTCTCCCAATGCTATTCACTTCCCTTCTTCCCCTCCCAACCCTAACATGCACTCCTTTCAAAATTTCATCCTTAAATTTGATATATCATGTGACTAGGTACTTCACAGAGTGCTCCAAAGGATACATAGATTCAGTATGCACAGATTTCCCTTACACAGCTGAAAAAGTTGCACCCCCCAACTGCATGATTCCCAACCAAATCAAACCAGCTCTCATCTCTCTCCAGACTGCAGGATGTCTCGAAACATCTCCAAGATGACGTGACTGCTGCTTTTGTGTATCCTTCTACCCCATCTTATGAACCACATGTAGAGTGATGACCATAGCCACACTTAACCTTGATGGGGATGAACATGCTACATTAGTCATGTAACTGTAGCTTTACCTCAGGGCGACCTGTTTGATGCCCAGTGTTAACCTCTGTGGTCGAATATGGTATCATTCGCTGGCCACATCCAATGATGCCACTGATCTCAAGGGTCAACAGCCAACCATCGTTGTCTGTGAATATTTCTCCACTTACTTGCTGCTTTAAATCTCTTTAATGTCACTGTCTTATGTCTGTTTTACTTCTATGTAGTTGGAGGCAAAGTCCTCAGAAATCATATCTGTACTCAAGTCAGGGCCATGAAGGGTCTTTAATGGCCATGTTTCAGTCAAGTTTGAGAGATGGATAACAAACCATCCTTTTATAATGCAAACAGCATCTCTTTTTCTATGCAGTATCTGCTTGCACAACACCCTATAGTTAACAAAAAGTGATTTGACAGAGCATTGTATAATACTTTTCTGTCAGTAAGTGATCAATCAAGCAGTAATCCTCACTGACTAAACAGTCATCACCCCTATAAAACATTCATCCATCATCCAATCCTATGTTGCCCCATGAGGAACGTAGCAGCCCAGGGCTAGGCAAGTTGGTCCTGACATTTAAGATGAGAGTGACCAGCCTCACTCATCCCTGAGTGGCATTACATGAGCAATAACCCCAACCATCCCTTGGATATAAACCTTCACTGGCTCAATCCAACTGGGGTGCCGCAGTTACCCACTAGACCACCAGGTGCCACAATCTGGTTATATGGTTACCACCCTGCATAGTAAATGGTTTCCTGGTGTACAGGAAACCATTCAGCTCACCACGCAGAGTGGAGTTACCCATAGGCAGAAGGAACAGGAAAGAATGAAGGAAAGAAAGACAAAAGAGGGGGTGTAAAGTCACCCATAAGCAGAAGGAGGGGGGAAAGAATGAAGTAAAGTTAGACAGAAGAGGAAGGAAGGAAAGCAGGGAGGAGAGGAAAAGGGAGACACCTTAGAGCAGTACTACATTGAGTGAGTGGATGGTGAGCGTCCCCAGCTACTATATTCCTATACAACAAAATTCTCTAAAGCTTGTGGTATCATGGGAACCCTGACTATACAGTCATCAGTCCTATAACAAAAGCTTTTGGTATCAAGAGAACTCTGGATGCTACTAGTTATTTAGAAATTATACAGCGCTTTTGTCAGCAACACAGATATTACAGCAAAGTTCTTGTCGTTGTTGCTGTTGCTTAACCCCAGTCCATCTGCATGAGCAGACCTGTCAACCACAGGTAAGCTACTGGCCCTACGAGACTGTCCCATAGGCTCCTTACATCGTTCATGCTGTGTTTGCATTTCAGTGTAGCATGTGCTGTGCTGTGCTCAATTATGTGTGTTATGTTATGTGTGTTATGTTATTCTGTAAGGACTGGTCTTATTTTCCATAACCTGTCGTTCGGTGCAGGCCTGCAATTTTAATTGAAGTGTAGGGACCTCAGGATTTACAGGGACCTATCACGGGCCATGTACTTGCCGAAGACAGGTGTGCCAACAAGTTCATCCACCGACCAATAGTCGTGGAGCACAAGTTTTTTTTCGTGTCACATCAGCATGGTCAGGGCGAGTCACACAAACATCTCCCCCACCTCAACAAGTATCCATTCACGCATGTGCGTGCTCTCGCTGGCAGGCACGTCCGGCCAACACACGCACATAAAGTCAGGGCATGCTGTAATGTTGTTAACTCTTTGGCCAGCCCTGAATGCACATCTCGCTGCACCCTAAGGTCAGCTGGGGGTTGCCAGGAACCGAGTGGTCACTCCTAAATGTTTATATTCTTTTCTTATTTCTGATCTTATTTTTCATGCAACATTATTCATTTTAGTGTAAAACTGCTTGCACTTGATGTTACTCTAGAGATATATGCATATAAGTTTGAACAGAATACCAGCATTACCAGTACTATAACAGAATGTACAATACTGAAAAAATGCAGGCAGTTTGCTAACTGTTTGTACTCTTTATTTTTGACATTTTTTGTGCTATTTTATTCATTTTAGTCTCTCTTTGTTCACAAGTGTTTGTTCTACAATATGTATTATAAAATAACAAGCAAACAACCAACGTCATTACTACTATCACCGTATGGAAGGCAAGGTGCACTACATCAGTGCACCATCTCGTAAATATTTATATTTATTTTATTTCTGACGATATTTAGCCTGCTACTTCATTCACTGTAGTCTCTACCTGTTCATACAAGTTTGTTCTACAGTACCATATGCATTCATGAATGAACAGAACAAGAACTCACTACTATTAACACAGTACATACAGCAAATAGATAAATATACAGTACTGTATATGCATGCATCAGAAAAATAGTGAATCTATACACAGTAAATACTGTATATCTATACTTACTGCCCAATGATGTTTGTAGAGTACAGGAAGAATGGGAAGACATTGGTGTGCATTTTAAACCTAATCCCACGAACATCGAACAATAAATGGATTTTTGGCATATATTTTACTTCGATGACAAATAGCGTCATCGGCCAGCTTATGGGGAGTTTTTCGGATGATGTAAATAATGTTATCAGGGAGCCAAAGTGCTAAGTGTTATGCAGTGCCAAGAGGGAACTGCAGCATGGAAGAATGCTGTTACAAACTGTTGCCCAACTCCATGCTGCCCTTAATGTTCATTCCATTTTCTCTCTTTCTTCTTGTAGTCTTCTTTAATTGTGACAGGCACTTCTACCCTTTAGAACTGACCACTGCTGACCAAGCCTGGATATGATGACCAGCCTATGACTTAGTAGTGTCCGCATGGTTTTGGTTGTTAGGCAACTACTCGTTGCCTAGCAACCTCCAAAAAACTGCTTTTTCGTACTTTTCACGTTTTGAGCTGCAGAAGCGTTACAAATGGGCGTGGAAAGCTCTGACTTCTTTAATCGTAATCCTGAAGTCATTCCCTATTGGAAGTGTTCCATCCATTTTTCCCCTCTCTTCTCTAGTTTTCACGTGGTAGCCCTGCGACGATTGGCCTCAGCATCCCTAGCAGTCTTGTTTAATTGTAGGAGGTACTTCCACTCTTCAGAATTAACCAATTCCAACCAAACCTGGATACAATAACCAGCCTATGACTCAGTTGTGTTTGCAAGATTTTGGATGCTACGCAACTACTTGTTGCCTAGCAACAGTCCCCCTAGCCCCTCCATGGCCATGGGTTTGGAAATAGTTGGGACCCAGTGGCCAGCCCCTGCACTATTTTTTTCAGATTTAAAATAATCAATTTTTTTTTTTTTCTTATCAAACTGGAGAGAAACATCTGGCGCACCTAGCAATGTAATTTTTAGCTTCCTAAATCCATCCTGTGCTACGCAATGAAGCACAAAAATTTCACAAAATGACTGCGTAGACGTCAATAAAAACTACGTATGCAGAGGAGAGAAAAAAAAACATTGCACTAAGAAATATCCATATTTTCACAACCCCCCAAAATTTCAATGATGCTGAAATGATTTGAAATGACTCGATATCGGTATAAGTATTAAGAACAAAATCAATACATAATATGGGAGGTTTTGTAAGAAAAAAGTATGATTTTTTTTTTTCACATTTTTTGTTGTTTATTGTGTTTATGCAAGTAACAAATTATTTCTGTTCTCTGGGTGGTTTAGTTTGTGTCCAAAGAGAGGCGGGAGATGGTATTTTTAGACTCTGGCCAGCTAAGGGTCCTCATTTGAGTGTACAGGCTGAACAGCAGCGGCTAAAATTTGACAGGCCTGCTTAGAGCTGGCCATCGTCACCTACCATCTTGTTAATATTATTGTCAATTTTATTGTTTAACTGCTGAAGCACTGTAATGATGTCTTGCATGTGTGGGAGAGGAGAGTTGCGTTTGCGTGACCTGCATTGTTTTATGAGGCAAGCAACCTCCGGTGTAAAGTTCAGGTTGTCTTCTCTTGCCTCATGAAATATGGTGTCTGTCTGCACTCAGTTTGATAATGTGCTTGTTGATGTTGGTGATGGGTGTAGTGTTTAGTAAGCAAACTGACTTTCTGTTTCTTCAATGACCTTTGTCCAGCCTACTTTTTTAAAGATTCTGTAAGTGATGCACGACTATCCTGGTTTGGAATGTACAGTCACTACTTGTTTTACATTGATTTGGTATATGATAATTCGCTACAACGATAAAAGAAAAGTTCCACCCCAAAATCCGATTTGTGATGAATTTCCCGCTATAATGATACTGCCCTCGGAAAATTTTGTATGAAGCGCCAGGCACATGCAAGGCAACCGTCGCTTGTCTCAGGCAAGATGGCGGTCCCAGCGTGCAGAGCATTGTTTTGGTTCAGTTGCAGTTCCGCCACTCCTTCAAAGCCATGTTTTTTCTACTCGTTCACGAGTGCCCCCCTGCTATCGTCACCTCGCAGCCAAGCATCGTGCTACAGTAGGCCTATACATTGTGCAGCACCTGGCCAACATTACGCAAGTGTGACTGTTGTGTTGTTGCAATGATTTACTGCACATGAGTAACGCCACCTGTATTGGTGCGATAGTGTTTGTTTTGGTCTTGGAGACGACTTGGACCAACACAGGAAGTGATTAAGGTGTGTTGTCATTTTTGTTTCAGTCCTGGGTAGGTGACTTTGAGAAGGTGAGTTGACATAACCCCCTTTTTATAATGTGTGTAAATCTCCCGATTTATGATAAAACCGTTATATGTTAAGGTATGACCTGACGTAACCCCATTGTATAACAAGTAGTGACTGTATTCTTTTGGTGATGATGATGGTGATTTGAAGAAAGTTTGGGTTCTGTCCACTGAGTGGAGGTGTGTGAAAGTGTGAGCAAACAGAATATGATGTCTGGGATGGAGTGAGAATAGAACGCATGGTGAGGGATATAGCATACCGTGAGGTGTCAAAGAGAATTGTACAGTTGGGGACTCATCCAAGAAATACAGTAGACATGGCAATAAGTTCAAGTTGCAATAGATGTGGTAGCTATGTGTTTGCTTATATTAGAAATCCAAGAATGGGTATGAAACAGCCTCTGTGACTGGCAGTCTGAGGTGGCTACCATATTTTATAATGCTCTTACCCTTACATCTTACACAACCTTTATTACTGCAAATGTTGGGCAACACTGTATTAGTTATGAGAACAAGAATCTACAATGGCAACAGTAAATAATTACCAATTTACAATAATGAATATTATTGTATTATAGCAGGCAAAGAGGAAAACAGCCTATTATCAAAATAATCATTTGACACCTATGAGTTACTAGCCCAGATGAGAGGCGAAGCAGTATGATACCATTAAATAATTACACATTATAAGACTCAGTAAAGTTAAGATACTATCTGCTTCAATTACTCAAATTTACTTATAAATCACCACTGTAGGACTAATTCATAAATCTGTAATCCCCAGAAACTATAGTGAAGCTTCAGTTCGTTTAGAACTGTTTTCAAGCTATACGCGTCAGGTAGCATGAAGTGAATGAGAACAGGGATTTCATGTGCTCTGCTGCTATTTTATTTTTTTCCCCCCATCTAATATCAGCTTATATTTGCAGTAAAAAAGGTTGTGTAAGATTTGAAGTTAACAACATTACAAAATTTGGCAGCCACCTCTGGCCACCAATCACAGAGGCTGCTTCATATCCATTCTTGGATTTCCAATGTAAGCAAATAGCAAGTTGCCACATTTATCACAACTCAGTCTTGTTGCCATATCTACTGTATTTGCCGGAAGAGTCCCCAACTGTACATGTTGCTGATCTATGTTGGTACCATGGTATGTCAAGGCCTTGGTAGCAGTCTTGGTCGTGTTCATACCAGGCAGTGTTCTTTGCATTAAAGTCCCGGCCAATGATAGAATTTACATTCCCCTTACATCTCCCATTCTGTGCCAATGAATATGGTGAAGAAATGTGGTATAAACTAAATGATAAATCTTCTGCAGTTTTGTGTTACTGTATATCCTAAAACTTCCTTACAGAGTCGTAATCACTTGAGACAAAATTATCAAAAATCATCCTCTGATGGATTTACTCATTGTTTTTTTTTTCATGCGAAGAAGGAACCAAAGGCCACAAGCCCGCAATAACTGTTCCTTCCAGAAGAAAAACAAAATACAATCTGTAAATCTATCTATCTATAGTCCGACGCCCTAATCCCGCAAAAGGTGGCCACAGACAAAACGCCTCCATGTCGCTCTGTCGCCTACCATTTGACTACCCTCCCCGCAACTCACTCCCCCCTACCTCACATACCTCTCAACTCCATCCCTCCACCTCATCCTCAGTCTACCCCTCCCTCTCCCTCCCTCCACCTCACCTACATACACCCTCTTAGTCAGTCTTTTATTCTCCATTCTCTCCACATGTCCAAACCACCTCAGTCTATTTCTCCTATTCTTCTCAACCACATTCACATCCACCCCACAATGTTCCTTCATTTCGTCATTCGTCAACCTGTCCCTCCATGTCACTTCACACGCTCCTCTCAAGTAACTCATTTCCACTGCTCTCACTCTTGACTTGTTCCCCTCTTGCAAGGTCCACGCCTCGCTTACATACGTCAGGGTAGGGATCACAACACTATCATGCAGTGACTTCTTAACTTCCATACTCACCTCCTATTTCTCATCACTGCTTTCAGTGAACCAACAATCTTCCTTCCCTGCTGTACCCTATCATGCACATCATCCCCCAAAGTTCCATCCATACTCATTACACCATCCAAGTACTTGAATGCACTCATATTCTCCATATCCTCACTATCCAACCTCACTGTACATTCTGTGACTTCATTCCTCTCAAACACCATAACTTTACTTTTGTTTACATTAACTTTCAGATTCCTCTTCCTACACACTGTCCCAAATTCATTCACCAAACCTTGCAACCCCCATTCATCTTCACTCAACAATACTGTATCATCAGCAAACAGCAACACCGGAATCTTCCAAACCTCACCCTCATTCATTAGAGCCACTCCCACATCCACCGCCCTACCTTGCACCTCCTTTACAACCCCATCCATGTATATATTAAACAGCCATGGAGACATCACACAACCCTGTTTCAGTCCCACATTGAGATTAAAGAACTCACTCAGCTCACCATCCACTCGTATCCACTCGCACCGCATCCCTAGCTCCTTCGTACATACTCATCACAGCACTCGACAATTTTGCCTCCACTCCATATATTCTTAATACCTCCCACATACCTTGCCTATCTATTCTGTCATATGCTTTCTCCAAGTCCATGAAGGAGGCATATACTTTCTTTCCCTTCTCTAGATACTTCTCCACTCAACATCTTAGAACAAATATCTGATCTACACACCCTATTCCCCTCCTAAACCCCCTTGTTCTTCTCCAACTAGCTCCTCTGTCATGTGCCTAACTCTATCAATGAGTATTCTACCATATACTTTTCCAGTCACACTAAGATGGCAAATACCCCTATGGTTACCACATACTACTCTCTCCCCTTTTCCATTGTATAAAGGAACAATTATACCTGGTTTCCTGTCCTCTGGAACCCTTCCCTCTTCCCAAGTCAATCTACACAACTTCCATATCCACTTCAGAACAATCTCACCCCCATGCCTCAGCATTTCACCACACACTCCATCAATTCCTGGGGCCTTTCCCATCTTGATCTTCTTCATTGTTTCCACTACTTCTGCCCTAATGATCTCTTCCTCCCTCCTCTCATCTCTTCTTTTCCCAGCCATTCCCCAACCACTTATACTCACACTGCTCTCACTCTCAACATTCAACAAATCCTCAAAGTGCTCCTTCCATCTCCTCAATTTCTCTCTCTTCTCCATCAGCAATCTATTATTCCTATCTTTCACTCCCCTACTATTTCCCCTTTCACACTGCCTTACTTTCTGTACCTCCTTTCAAAACAATTTCTTACTCTCCCTCCATTTCACATTTAGATTCCTCCCAAACTCTTCATCCACTATATTCTTACTCTTCACCTCCCTTCTCCTGCTCACATATAACTCTCTCTTCTCTCTCTCATCTTCTCCCCTACCTCTACTTGCTAGCCATTCACTATATGTCTTCTTCTTTTGTTCCACAGCTTGTTTCACCTCATCATTCCACCATGCTATCCCTTGCACACCGCTGCATCTCCTCCTCACTCCACAAACCACCTCACACCCTGCGCCTATCTCTTCTGTGAATATCTTACATACGTCTTCCACCTCTTCCATCTGCTCTGACTCATACCTTACCAAGCTTTCTTCCACTATGCTCTTATACTCTGCCATTTTCTTACTGTCTTGCAACTTCTCCACTCTTCTCACAGGAGCTGTTTCCTCCTGTCTTCCCCTTCGTCTCTTCAACCATTTTCTTTGTAGCTTTACCTTAGCCATCACTAAGTGACGGTCCGAGACTCCATTCCCCCACCCTCTCGCATCCAACACTTGCCTTCTCATTCGCTCATTCACACACACGTAGTCTATCATTACCTTTCGTTCAACAAGTTCACCATCCATCCTCCTCATTACTCTCCATGTATACCTGTGGATCATCTTACGCCGAAAGTAGGTGTTAGCTATTGCCAACCCCTTGCCAGCACAGATGTCCACCAATGCACTAACATTCCCATCTACTTCAGCTGGCACACCCCACTGACCAACCACTCCATCCACTCATACATTCCCGACTGCCATTCATGTCTCCAATCAAAAGCACTCTCTCGCTCCTCTTAAATTAGTCCATACAAGCTTCTACACTCGCCCAAAACTCATCTTTCACTCTTGCCACTCGGTCCTCTGTAGGCGCATACGCACATACGATTGCCAACGGTTGTATACCTACTTTCATCCTCACCCATACAATCCTTGCACCCACTGTTCCATACTCTCTTATATTCTCCTTCCACTTCCTGCTTATCATCAGACATACTCCCTCTCTTGCCCTCTCATTTTCATTAACTCCCGCGCATATACCTAAACCATATTCCCACTCTCTCACCCTTTCACCTTTCCATTTAGTTTCAATCAATCCACATATATCCACTCTTGCATCCTTAAGCACCTGAACAATCTCTCTCACTTCATCATTCACTCCTCTCACATTCCATGTCCCCACCCTCAGAATGTCCTTAGTCTGTTCCTTAGTCGTCAACGTATGGTCCATCCTGGTCAGAGGCGCTTTATTTTTTATTTTACTTTATTTCATTTTTTTTATGCAAGGAAGAAGGAACCAAAAGCCATGAGCCCGCAATAACACTTCCCTCCAAATGAAAAACAAAATACAAGAGAGAGCCAAATTCAAGATCTGATCATTTCGAGATGCCTGGACACACTGCGTTTGAAAGACTGGAGATCATAGGAAGCAGGAAATACAGAAAGAGGGAGACAGTTCCAGAGTTGACCTGTTGCATGAATGAAGGACTGGGAGTAACAGTTAACTCTTGCATTAGAAAGTTGGACAGATAAGTGATGAGAGTTTGATGCTAGACGGGTGTGACGCACCCGTCGTAGAGGTGGAGGAATGCAAGCAGACAGTTCAGAGGAGCAGTGACCATTGAAGCTGCAACAGAAAAGAGATAAAGATGCAACAGTGTGGCGAAGAGACAGAGATTGAAGGAGTCAGTAAGAGGAGGAGAGTTAATGAGACGGAACGCCTCTGACTCCACCCTATTGAGAAGAGCTGTATGTGGGGAGCCTCCCCACACATGAAAGTTGTACTCCACACAGGGGCAGATAAAACCTGTGTATAGAGTCAACAACTGTGCAGGGGTAAAGACGGAACGGAGTTGGCTTAGCACACCTAATCTCTTGGAAGCAGATTTTACAAGAGAAATCTGCTTCCATTTACTCAGGACTTATCTTTCCAAGATAAGTCCTGAGTAAATGAAACCCCAAGCAAGTTCAAGGATGATGCAGGATTAAGCTGAATATTATTAAACATTGTGGGTATACCTGTGGAAGATTTTGTCGGGTTGATAGGTGTAAAAACTGAGTCTTAGATGCATTAAAAACAACTAGATTATTTTTACCCCAGTCAGAAATGCGAGCCAAGTCAGACATCAGGTGTGCCATAGCCTCATCCCTTCTACACTCGCCCAAAACTCATCTTTCACTCTTGCCACTCGGTCCTCTGTAGGCGCATACGCACATACGATTGCCAACAGTTCTATACCTACTTTCATCCTCACCCATACAATCCTTGCACCCACTGTTCCATACTCTCTTATATTCTCCTTCCACTTCCTGCTTATCATCAGACATACTCCCTCTCTTGCCCTCTCATTCTCATTAACTCCCGCGCATATACCTAAACCATATTCCCACTCTCTCACCCTTTCACCTTTCCATTTAGTTTCAATCAATCCACATATATCCACTCTTGCATCCTTAAGCACCTGAACAATCTCTCTCACTTCATCATTCACTCCTCTCACATTCCATGTCCCCACCCTCAGAATGTCCTTAGTCTGTTCCTTAGTCGTCAACGTATGGTCCATCCTGGTCAGAGGCGCTTTATTTTTTATTTTACTTTATTTTATTTTTTTTATGCAAGGAAAAAGGAACCAAAAGCCATGAGCCCGCAATAACACTTCCCTCCAAATGAAAAACAAAATACAAGAGAGAGCCAAATTCAAGATCTGATCATTTCGAGATGCCTGGACACACTGCGTTTGAAAGACTGGAGATCATAGGAAGCAGGAAATACAGAAAGAGGGAGACAGTTCCAGAGTTGACCTGTTGCATGAATGAAGGACTGGGAGTAACAGTTAACTCTTGCATTAGAAAGTTGGACAGATAAGTGATGAGAGTTTGATGCTAGACGGGTGTGACGCACCCGTCGTAGAGGTGGAGGAATGCAAGCAGACAGTTCAGAGGAGCAGTGACCATTGAAGCTGCAACAGAAAAGAGATAAAGATGCAACAGTGTGGCGAAGAGACAGAGATTGAAGGAGTCAGTAAGAGGAGGAGAGTTAATGAGACGGAACGCCTCTGACTCCACCCTATTGAGAAGAGCTGTATGTGGGGAGCCTCCCCACACATGAAAGTTGTACTCCACACAGGGGCAGATAAAACCTGTGTATAGAGTCAACAACTGTGCAGGGGTAAAGACGGAACGGAGTTGGCTTAGCACACCTAATCTCTTGGAAGCAGATTTTACAAGAGAAATCTGCTTCCATTTACTCAGGACTTATCTTTCCAAGATAAGTCCTGAGTAAATGAAACCCCAAGCAAGTTCAAGGATGATGCAGGATTAAGCTGAATATTATTAAACATTGTGGGTATACCTGTGGAAGATTTTGTCGGGTTGATAGGTGTAAAAACTGAGTCTTAGATGCATTAAAAACAACTAGATTATTTTTACCCCAGTCAGAAATGCGAGCCAAGTCAGACATCAGGTGTGCCATAGCCTCATCCCTTGTTTGTTGAAGTAACTGCTGGGATGGACGTTGCGGGAACCGAATGGAAAGGTGATGGGTGGAGTCATCAGCGTCTGAGTGGATAGGGTTAGATGTACAGCTTAGAAGGTCATTGATGAATAAAAGGAAGAGAGTTGGTGATAGGACAGAGCCCTAAGGAACACCACTGTTAATAGATCTAGGAGAAGAACGATGGCCGTCAACAACAGTGGCTACAGAACAACCAAGCTAGCGATGAAGGCACAGATAGAAGGATAGAAACCGAAAGAGGGCAGTTTGGAAATTAAAAATTTATGCCTGACCCGACTGAAAGCCTTTGAGATGTTATGTGCAGTGGTAAAGCTTTCGCCAAAGTCTTGAAAGGAGGATGACCAGGAGTCTGAAATGTAGGTGAGAAGATCGCCAGAGGAGCGTCCCTGATGGAACCCATACTGACGATCAGAAAGAAGGTTATGATAGGAAAGATGCCTTAAAATTTTTATATTAAGAATTGACTTGAAAACTTTTGAAATACAGGATGTTAAAGCAATTGGACGATAGTTAGAGGGTTGGGAATGGTCATCCTTCTTTGGGACTGGCTGAATGAGAGCAAACTTCCAGCAAGAAGGAAAGGTACAAGTTGACAGACAAAGGCAAAAGAGTTTACTTATGCAGGGTGTAGGCACAGAAACACAGTTCTTGAGAACAACAGGAGGGACTCCATCAGGCACATATGCCTAGTTAGGATTGAGGCCAGTGATGGCAGAAAATACATCAGCTGAAGAAATTTTAATGTCAGCCATGAGGAAGTCAGAGGGGGGAAGTAATGGTGGAACAGTACAGGAAACGTCTAAGGTGGAACTGGAGGAGAAAGTCTGAGCGAAGAGATCTGCTATATCAGTAAAGGAAATAGCTACAGAACTATCAAAGTAGAAAAGAGGAGGGAAGGATGATGAGGTAAAGTTGTTAGAAAGGTTTTTGGCAAGGTGCCAGAAGGAGCGGGAAGAATTTGAGTTGGAGAGTTGCGAGCATTTAGTAAGGATGAAATTATTTTTAGCAGAGCGAAGAACAGACTTAGCACGATTCCGGGCAGATACGTAAAGATGATGTGATTCAGGGGTGGGTTGGCTCTGGTACCTTTTGTAGGCCCTCTCCTTGTTGTGGACAGCATTAGAACAAGCGTGATTAAACCAAGGCTTTCTTGAGTTAGAGAAACGATACGAGAATGGAATGTATGCTTCCATGCTTGTTTAGTTAGATCTTTTTACGGGGTTGGGCACTAACCCACCATCAACCCTGTCAGTTGTCTCGTATGACAAGCAGGGATACTGGGGGAGTATTCTTGAAAACCCCCTACCCCCAGGGGGTAGAGAGCCAAATTCAAGATCCGATCATTTCAAGATGCCTGGACACACTGCATTTGAAAGACTGGAGATCATAGGAAGCAGGAAATACAGAAAGAGGGAGAGTTCCAGAGTTGACCTGTTGCATAAATGAACGACTGGGAGTAACAGTTAACTCTTGCAATAGAGAGTTGGACAGAAAAGGTATGAGAGTATGATGCCAGACGGGTGCTACGCGCCTGTTGTAGAGGTGGAGGAATGCAAGCAGACAGTTCAGAGGAGCAGTGACCATTGAAGTTGCGACAGAAAAGAGATAAAGATGCAAAAGTACGGCGAACAGACAGAGGTTGAAGGGAGCCAGTAAGAGGAGGAGAGCTGGTGAGACGAAAAGCCTTTGACTCCACCCTATTGAGAAGAGCTGTATGTGGGGAACCTCCCCACACATGAAAGCTGTACTCCACACAGGGGCAGATAAAACCCATGTATAAAGTCAACAACTGTGCAGGGGTAAAGAAGGAATGGAGTCGGCTTAGCACACCTAATCTCTTGGAAGCAGATTTTACAGGAGATGTAATATGATCTTCTCTAGATAAGTCCTGAGTAAATGAAACCCTAAGCATGTTCACGGATGATGCAGGATTAAGCTGAATATTATTAAACATTAGTGGGTACACCTGTTGACCATTTTGTCGGGATGATGGGTGTACGAACTGAGTCTTTGATGCATTACAAGCAACAAGACTATTTTTACCCCAGTCAGAAATATGAGCCAAGTCAGACATATAGGTGTGCTATAGCCTCATCCCTTGTTTCTTGAAGTAACTGCTGAGATGGGCATTGCGGGAACCGAATGGAAAGGTGAAAGGTGGAGTCATCAGCGTATGAGTGGATAGGGTTAGATGTACAGTTTAGAAGGTCACTGATGAATAAAAGGAAGAGTTGGTGATAGGACAGAGCCCTAAGGAACACCACTGTTGATAGATCTAGGAGAAGAACGATGGCCATCTACAACAGCAGCTATAGAATGACCAGAAAGGAAGCTAGCGATGAAGGCACAGATAGAAGGATAGAAACCGTAAGAGGGCAGTTTGGAAATTAAAGATTTATGCCAGACTCGATCGAAAGCCTTTGAGATGTCAAGTGCAATGGTAAAGCTTTCGCCAAAGTCCGGAAAGGAGGATCACCAGGAGTCTGAAAGGTAGATGAGATCGCCAGTGAAGCGTCCCTGACGGAACTTGTACTGACGATCAGAAAGAAGGTTGTGGTAGGAAAGATGCTTTAAAATTTTTGTATTAAGAACTGACTCAAAAACTTTTGAGATACAGGATGTTAAAACAATTAAATGACAGTTTGAGGGTTGGGAATAGTCATCCTTCTTTGAGACTGGCTGAATGAGAGCAAACTTCCAGCAAGAAGGAAAGGTACAAGTTGACAGACAAAGGCAAAAGTGTTTGCTGAGGCAGGGTGTAAGCACAGAAGCACAGTTCTTGAGGACAACAGGAGGAACTCCATCAGGCCCATATGCCTTGTTAGTACTGAGGCCTGTGATGGCAGAAAATACTCATACATCAGCTGATGAAATTTTAATATCAGCCATGAGGTAGTCAGAGGGGGGAAGCGATGGAGGAACAGCACCGGAATTGTCTAAGGTGGAATTGGATGAGAAAGTCTGAGCGAAGAGATCTGCTTTATCAGTAGAAGAAATAGCTACAGAGCCATCAGAGTCGAAAAGAGGAGGGAAGGATGATGTGGTAAAGTTGTTTGAAAGGTTTTTGGCGAGGTGCCAGAAGGAGCGGGAAGAATTCTAGTTGGAGAGTTGAGAGCATTTAGTATGGATGAAATTATTTTTTGCAGAGCGAAGAACAGACTTAGCATGATTCCGGGCATATATGCAAAAAAGATGTGATTCAGGGGTGGGTTGGCTTCGGTACCTTTTATAGGCCTTCTCCTCGTTGCAGACAGGATTAGAACAAGCGTGATTAAACCAAGGCTACCTTGCATTAATCAAAGGATATGAGAATGGAATGCATGCTTCCATGTCCAAAAGAATAACCTCCGTAATGTGCAAGGTACACTCAGATGGCTCCCGGCCATGGAAGCAATAATCATTCCACGGAAAATCAAAGATGTACAGTAAGATCGCCCCTAACACCTTCTTGCCCCAGTGCACAGTAAGGCCTCAGGTTGCCGTGACGTCATGTTGGCACCCAAAACTTCTAGCTAAATTTTTTCTCCCAAAAAAGGGTGATTCTTTTTTCGCCAAAAGTATTGGGTGCCTTGACAGAGGCGCCCAATACTTTTGTCGAGCACTGTATATATATATATATATATAAATCTATCTATCTATATATATATATATATATATATATATATATAAGTATATATATATGTATACATATATATACACAGTATATATATATATATACAGTGTATATAAATATATATATATATATATATATATCCGTCCATCATCCAATCCTACATTGGCCCAAGAGGAGCGTAGGAGCCCGGGGCTAGGCAGTTGGTCTCGACATTTAAGATGAGAGTGACCAGCCTCACTCATCCCTGAGTGGCAATACATGAGCAATCATCCCCAACCAACCCTTGAATATAAACCTTCACCAGCTCAATCCGACTGGAGCGTAATAATTACCCGCTAAACCACCAGGTGCCAAAATTTGGTTATATGGTCACCACCCAGCATAGTAAATGGTTTCCTGGTGTACAGGAAACCATTTGGCTTGTCACTCAATGTAGAGTCACCCACAGGCAGAAGGAAAAGGAAAGAATGAAGGAAAGAAAGACAGAAGAGGAAGTGTAAAGTCACCTGTAGGCAGAAGGACAAGGAAAGAATGAAGGATAGAAAGACAGAAGAGGAGGGAAGGTATATATATATATATATATATATATATATATATATATGTATACATATACACAGTATATATATATATATATATATATATATATATTTACAGTAGGACCTCACTATAACGGACTAATTGGGGCCCAATCCATTCCGAAAAAAACGAAATTCCAATAAAAGCGACATCCGGACTTCCTCCTGCTAATCAGGACATTTTCCAATACATCAGACATTAGACCGGATCGCACCAATGGTTTTTAAACTGTTTTCACTACCACTGCAATACTGTACTGTGTTATACCTTCACTACATTAATCAAATGGTATAATATATATAATAATAACACTGAACTGAACGCTGATAAACATGTCTTTTATTTACCTTATTGTGGTGAACACAGTTGAAGTGGTCACACAGTCCAGAGTGCATCTGGCTTTATCGGACATTTTCCAATATATAGGAGTTTAGTCTGGTAGCTCCTCGAGTCTGATAAAAGCGAATTCTGGTCTACTGAAGTCCATTATATTGAGGTTTTACTATATATATATATATATATATATACAGTGCTCGACAAAAATATTGCGCGCCTATGTCAAGGCACGCAATACTTTTGGCGAACAAAGAATCACCCTTTTTGGGGAGAAAAAATCGAGCCAGAAGTGTTGGGCGCTAACATGACGTCACTGCAGCCTAAGGCCTTACTGCGCGCTGGTTGGCTGGCGCCTCAGTTGCCTGCGGGCTGCAAGAGAGAGGGGAACCCGGCCGCTCCTCCCTCTCTTGTTGCGCCATTTTTTACCTAGTGAACCGCAGTGTTTTGGCTTTTGCTATTTTAATATGGCCCCTACCTGTGAATTGTCTACTGAAATAATATCACTGATCACTGCTCTAAAGGAGGCAGGCCACCCCATGAAGGAAATTAGTGATTTGGTTGGTGTAGCTCGGTTGACTTGGTTACACCAGCCACAGGCCTGTGAGAAAGCCCCTTCTTACAGGTAACCAGTGACTTTGTAGGCTTGTCTTTGCTAACAAGTATCTTACCTGGGGTGAGGAGCAATGGTTGTCAGTGTTGTGGTCTGATGAGGCAACGTTTACCATTACCTGTAATCGAGGAGTGCGCATGTACCGGCACAGAGGTAGTGACCCGCTTTTTTTTTTTTTTTTTTTTTAATGCGAGAAAGAAGGAACCAAAGGCCATGAACCCGCAGTAACAGTTCCCTCCAAGAGAAAAACAAAATACAATATAGAGCCAAATTCAAGATCCGATCATTTTGAGATGCCTGGACACACTGCGTTTGAAAGACTGGAGATCATAGGCAGCAGGAAATACAGACAGAGGGAGACAGTTCCAGAGCTGACCTGTTGCATAAATGAAAGACTGGGAGTAACGGTTAACTCTTGCATTAGAGAGTTGGACAGAAAAAGGATGAGAGTTTGCTGCCAGACGAGTGCTACGCGCCCGTCGTAGAGGTGGAGGAATGCAAGCAGACAGTTCAGAGGAGTAGTGACCATTAAAGTAGCGATAGAAAAGAGATAAAGATGCAACAGTGCGGCGAAGAGACAGAGGTTGAAGGGAGTCAGTAAGAGGAGGAGAGTTAATGAGACGAAAAGCCTTTGACTCCACCCTATTGAGAAGAGCTGTATGTGGGGAGCCTCCCCACACATGAGAGTTGTACTCCACACAGGGGTGGATGAAACCCCTGTATAGAGTTAACAATTGCGCAGGGGTAAAGAAAGAGCGGAGTCGGCTAAGCACACCCAATCTCTTGGAAGCAGATTTTACAAGAGATGTAATATGATCTTTCCAAGATAAGTCCCGAGTAAATGATACCCCAAGCAAGTTCAAGGATGATGCAGGATTAAGCTGAATATTATTAAACATTAGTGGGTATACCTGTGGAAGATTTTGTCGGGTTGATAGGTGTAAGAACTGAGTCTTAGATGCATTAAAGACAACCATATTATTTTTACCCCAGTCAGAGATACGAGCCAAGTCAGACATTAGGTGTGCCATAGCCTCATCTCTTGTTTGTTGAAGTAACTGTTGAGATGGGCATTGCGGGAACCGAATGGAAAGGTGAAGGGTGGAGTCATCAGTGTATGAGTGGATAGGGTTAGATGTACAGCTTAGAAGATCATTGATGAATAAAAGGAAGAGAGTTGGCGATAGGACAGAGCCCTGAGGAACACCACTGTTGATAGATCTAGGAGAAGAACGATGGCCGTCTACAACAGCGGCTATAGAACGACCAGAAAGGAAGCTAGCGATGAAGGCACAGATAGAAGGATAGAAACCGTAGGAGGGCAGTTTGGAAATTAAAGATTTATGCCAGACTCGATCGAAAGCCTTTGAGATGTCAAGTGCAATGGCAAAGCTTTCGCTTTCCCGAAAGGAGGATGACCAGGAGTCTGAAAGGTAGGTGAGAAGATCGCCAGTGGAGCGTCCCTGACGGAACCCATACTGACGATCGCAAAGAAGGTTGTGATAGAAAAGCTGCTTTAAAATTTTTCTATTAAGAATTGACTCGAAAACTTTTGAAATACAGGACGTTAAAGCAATTGGACGATAGTTGGAGGGTTGGGAGTGGTCACCCTTCTTTGGGACTGGCTGAATGAGAGCAAACTTCCAGCAAGAAGGAAAGGTACAAGTTGACAGACAAAGACGAAAGAGTTTGCCTAGGCAGGGTGTAAGAACAGAAGCACAGTTCTTGAGAACAACAGGAGGGACCCCATCAGGCCCATATGCCTTGTTAGTACTGAGGCCAGTGATGGCAGAAAATACATCAACTGAAGACATTTTAATGTCAGCCATGAGGAAGTCAGAGGGGGGAAGTGATGGAGGAACAGCACTGGAATCGTCTAAGGTAGAATTGGAGGAGAAAGTCTGTGCGAAGCGATCTGCTTTATCAGTAGAAGAAATAGCTACAGAATCATCAGAGTAGAAAAGAGGAGGGAAGGATGATGAGGTAAAGTTGTTAGAAAGATTTTTGGCAAGATGCCAGAAGGAGCGGGAAGAATTCGAGTTGGAGAGTTGAGAGCATTTAGTATGGATGAAATTATTTTTAGTAGAGCGAAGAACAGACTTAGCACGATTCCAGGCAGAAACGTAAAGATGATGTGATTCAGGGGTGGGTTGGCTCCGGTACCTTTTGTAGGCCCTCTCCTTGTTGCGGACAGCATTAGAACAAGCGTGATTAAACCAAGGCTTTCTTGTGTTAGTCAAAGGATATGAGAAAGGAATGTATGCTTCCATGCCTGAGAGAATAACCTCCGTAATGCGCAAGGCACACTCAGATGGCTCACGGCCATGAAAGCAATAATCATTCCAGGGAAAATCAAAGAAGTACTGCCTGAGGGCCTCCCAGTCTGCGGCTCCAAAATGCCACAGACGACGTTTCCCTGGAGGGTCCACAGGCCGTACCGGAGTGATAGGACAGGTTAAGGTAATAAGGTTGTGATCGGAGGAGCCCAACGGAGAGAAAAGATTAACAGAGTAAGCAGAAGGATTAGTTGTGAGGAAGAGGTCAAGTATGTTGGAGCTCTCTCCAAGGCGGTCAGGGATACGGGTAGGGTGCTGTACAAGCTGCTCTAGGTCATTAAGGATAGAAAAGATGTAGGCTTGTTCACCAGGTGGATCCGTGAAAGGAAAGGAGAGCCAAAGGTGGTGGTGAACATTGAAATCTCCAAGAATGGAGATTTCAGAGAAAGGAGAAATGGATAGAATGTGTTCCATCGTAGATGTAAGACAGTTGAAGAATTTTTGATAGTCAGTAGAATTAGGGGATAAGTAAACAGCACAGATATATTTAGTCAGAGAATGACAGGAAAGCCGAAGCCAGAGTGTGGAGAATTCAGAAGAATCAAGTTCAGGAACACGAGAGCAAGATAAGTCGTTGCGTATATATACACAACAGCCACCTTTGGCTTTGAAATGAGTATAGAGAAAGTAGGAGGATACAGAAAAGGGTTTGCTGTCAGTTGCCTCAGACAGCTGAGTCTCCGTTAGAAAAAGAAGGTGAGGTTTAGAGGAGGAGAGGTGGTGCTCAACAGAGCGAAAGTTAGAGGAAAGGCCGCGAATGTTGCAGAAATGAAGAAGAAGAGAGTCAGACAGTGGTTCCAGGCACCTTCAGTCGTCACCAGGAGAGGGGCAGATGGTGGGGGCATTTATGGTCCCCCCCCCTGGGGACTCCGAGGCTTGATAAAACAACGCCATTTTTGGTAAATTTTGAATAGGAAGTGTAGTGTGTACTGTGCATGTAGTTTGGTGAAGATAGTTAGAGAAATTTGTACTGGAGAGCATGCTGGCCTACTCTCTGTGTAACTGAGACACTGAAAAAGTTCAGCAAAGGGGGATGGTCAGGAACTAGTCCTGAGGATTGATGAAACGGGAGCTCCAGCACTCCCTGTCATCAGCTTTCCATCCACCTCGGGAGTACTGCCCTGCTCGACTGGTACTATAGTCTACTCCTTAGGCTTGACCCCTGTTACGTGGAGAGCATAGTTAAACATCCTGATTCACTAATGATATGGGGTTGTTTCTCTGGTAAGGGCTTGGGGAAGCTTGTTGTGCTTCCCAGGAACTGCAGAGTGAATCAGGACGTTTACCTGGAGCTGCTTTGTGATCATTTACTTTAGTCCTTCGAGCTCACAGGTGCACGAGTGTTTCAGCAGGACGGTGCACCTGCTCATTAAGCCAAATCTGTCACCAACTGGCTTCGTGACTGTAAGGACTCCTTCATGAAAGACTGGCCAGGCAATAGCCCAAACATCAACCCGATAGAAAACCTCTGGTACCTCGTAAAGAAGAATCTCCAAGGGAAGGACGTGAGCTCTATGCCTAAGCTGGAAGCAGGCATTCGTGAGTCCTGGGCAAGTACAGTATATCACTCCAGCACCTGGGGAATCCTGCCCTTTCACTTCCACGACGTCTCAGGTCCGTGAAGAAGCGCAAAGGAAACCCTACCAAGCATTAAAGGTAATTATAATGCATTATTTACATGTTTTTCCAATGTTGAAGGTTTGTTTCGTAGGAGGGGTGCCGGGTGTGCAATACTTTTGTCGAGTACTGTATATATATATATATATATATATATATATATATATATACTGTATATATATACATATACAGTAATCTCTCCAATATCCGACGTAATAGAGCCATAGGCAGGTCCGGATAGTGGGCCCCAGTTTCTGGACTTGTACTTATGGACCCTAATTCAGAAAAACACCTATACAACTCCCTCTGGACATGCATAGCACCTATTTAAGACCCAAATCACACCAATATGGGACATAAAAGATTGAAATAAATGCAAAAGAAGCATAAAATGAGGTTTTTGAGGTAGGTTCATACAATATTCAACATTCTGGGTACTTACATGTCCCTGGCTCCTGGACTGGTAGTTATGGACCCTAACCTAGCCTAACTCAGAAAAACACCTCCCTACTGCACATGCATAGCACCTCATTCACACCAATAAGAGACATAAAAGAGTGAAATGAGGTGTTTGAGGTAAGTATAGTATGGAAAATACAGTAGAGTACAGTATGAAACATTCTGCCTACTTACTGTAAATCCATGGCCATCTCGATGAATAACCGCCTCCTGTCAGACTCTGACAGTAAGAGGGATTTCCTGAAGCACTTGCAGTACACTGTTCATGAAGTCTTGCACTGAACTTAGTCATTCGCACTCAGAAGTCCATTCTCTTCACAGTGCGCCCTCTTATCTAACTTATGCTCCATTGTAACTTAATAAGTGTTGCACTCTGCACTTTAAGTCTTTCCACTCTTATAACCATTTTCTAAAGCAAAAACACATACGTTTATTTACATTAAATTTAGTCAAAAATTGTTTGTCTTTTCACTCACAACTGTATATCCTTAAATGATGCACTGTTTTTTTCACTGCACAACACTGTAAATTCCCGTGTGGTCTAGTGGAGAAGTTCTTGGCATCTATTCACTGTCAGAGTCCGAGAGTATTGCTGGCAGGTGACCTAGGGGTGCGTCGCTGGGTCGTGGTGATGGCGTACCCACTGTTGACGACTCTGAAGATAGACGCAAACTCAGGTCGAGCGGTGACTCCACTGTGGCTGATGTGCTGGGCTGTGGCTCGAAGCATGAGGGCCTGTCTTGGGGAGGCAACAGAATGGAGCCAGGGCTGGGCACAGCGGGGGTCACGGGCCTGAAAAAACTGTCAATCATTGATTGACGCGAGGAGCGACGATTTTGACAATTAATGATGCACTGCCTGAAAGCACGCACTTCCTCCACAAGTCCCAAGGGCCCCATCTCCCTGTCGCAGTCCGGGTGTTCCAGGTAGTCTAGAACGAACTCTAGGTGTTCCCGGAGTGCGCTAAGCTTGGGGATGACTGGAGTTGTGTCATGCTGAGAGGAGTCCGCATCATCGTCGCCGTCCTTGTTGGAATCTTCAAGCTGGGTACTGACACCTGCAACTGAAGATGCGATCTCGATATCAGACAGGGTCTGATACCCAGGATCGCCCTCGCTGTCATCCAACCACTCATGCACGTCGTCCACATCAACATCGTCGCCATGTATACGTAGACGTGCATGGATGTCATCCACGTCAAAACCTAGGAAATCTTACTCCACATCCGTTCCGAGAAGCAGATGAGACCAACCATTTTCCAGAGTCTTGACAGAGATTTCCTTCCATGCACTGGCCCAGTTGTAGATTGCAGACTTGATGTTGTAGCGGCGAAGGTTTTCCAAAGTCCGCTGGCCTCGCGTGTCCTGTCCCTCCCTGCGCTCATCCTCGTCCTCGAGAACAACCATCACCTCATCCAGGAACTTCCTTCAGTACAGCCTCTTTGTTGCCACGATCACTCCTTGGTCCATTGGTTGGATAAGAGCAGTTGTATTAAGTGGCAGAAACATGCACCTAATGCGGCCATTCTCAGCCACCAAGTCCTTGTCGCACGGGGGGGCAGGTGCATTGTCGAGGAGAAGAAGGGCCTTTACCTGGTCGCGAGGGATTCCCAGTTTCTCCGTCTGGTAATGTATGACCTCCTTGACAAAATGGCGGTGGAACCAGTCTTTGAAGATCTGGGCTGTGAACCATGCCTTCAAAGAATGGTACCAGACAACAGGAAGGACATCCATCACCCCACGAAGACACCGAGGCTGCTTTGCTCGGCCAACAATAATGGGCTTAAGCCAGTGCATGCCGTTAGCATTGGCACAACACAAAGCAGATATCCGTTCCTTGGAGAGCTTGCGGACAGGTACACGCTTCTCTGTCTCCTCGGCTAGAGTGTTCGTTGGCAAAGAGCGACAGAATAAACCAGTTTCATCAGCGTTGTAGACTTGACCGAGAGTGAGGCCCTCCCTGTCGATCAAGCCCTTCACCTTAAGCCGAAACTCTTCAACTCCATCCTCGTTAGCGTCCAAAGCTTCGTCATGAGCCTTACGGTTGGTAAGGCCATGCCGTAACTTAAAGGCAAAGAGCCAACCCTCGGATGCCTTAAAGTCTAGGGCATCGTGAAGCCTGCCGAACTTCTCAGCAGCAGCCTTCACCTCCGTACCAGTACCATCACACCAGCAGCAAGTTGCTGTCGATACCAAATCAACGTGGAGCAGTCGACTTTAGCAAACTAGGGAGTAAACATCACCTTCCTCTCCACGTTGCGTTTGCTTCTCGACGAGAAGTCAGCCGTGTACTGCATGAGTTTGTCTCAGGATCTCTTAATATCAAACAAAGTAGATCAGGCCAGGTTGAACTCGCGGAGGATGCATGAAGACCACCACCCCGCATCTACATTTTCCAATATCTCCCGCTTCTCCTCCAGAGTCAACACCACTCTCTTCCTCTTCTTAGGCGGCGTGGCCATCATCACACACACGGAGAGGCACGAGAACAGCAGGAGTGCCTGCAGCAGGTAAGGCACCACCACAAAAGCTAGCACGTGGGCAGCCATGACGACGAGCATTCACTCGCGACAAGAGACAAGCGGAAAGTGGGGAGGATGCAGGGGCGCTCTAGCGGACATCGGAGGAATGACACATCACAACAAAGCTGTCCCGCGCCCCGCGCGCAAAGTTCAAATTACGGGCGGGAAAAATCTTTTTATTTTTTTTTTTTCAAATTTTTTGCGGTTTTCGGACCATTTTGGGAATATTGGATTCCGGGACGATTATGTCCGGTTAGTCGGGATGTTCGGATATTGGGCATTCGGATATTAGAGGGATTACATATACATACAGTATATATATATATATATATATATATATATATATATATATAACTGAAACAAAATGGAGAGGAGAAAGTGTGAGAGAATGGGAATATGGATGGGGTATATGTGCAGGAGTAGGTGAGAATGAGAGGGCAAAGGAAGGAGTATGTATAATTGTGAGTAAAAGATGGAAGAGGAGCATAAGACAGTATGGATCAGTTGGGTCAAGGATTGTGTGGGTAAAATTGAAAGTTGGAATACAAATGTGGGCGATTGTGTGTGTATATGCACCAACGCAAGATCGTGCTAGAAGAGTGAGAGAAGAGTTCTGGACAAATGTGGAAGTGTGCATGGAAAAGTTTGAAAGGAATAAGAGAGTGTTTTTGATTGGTGATATGAATGGTAAAGTGGGGAATGTGAAGGTGGATGGAATAGTTGGTGAGTGGGGTGTGCCTGCTGAGATAGATGAGAATGGGAGTGCGTTAGTGGACATTTGTGCTGGGAGGGGGTTGGTGATAGCCAATACCCTCTTCAGGCATAAAATGAACCACAGGTATACATGGCGAGTGATGAGAAGGGTGGGTGGTGAACTGAATGAAAGGAAGGCAATGATTGATTATGTGTGTGTGGATGAAAGGATGCGAAGATGTGTAAAGGATGCAAAAGTGTATAGAGGTTGGGGGAGTGGACTTTCTGACAACTACTTGGTGGTGGCCAGAATTAGAATGCAAGTAAGATGGAGGAATAGAAGAAGGGAAAGATGAGAGGAAGGAGTAATTGCAAGGAGAGTGGAAAGGTTACAAGAGGATGTGAAAAAGGCAGAGTATAAGAGAGAAGTGGAGGAACGCTTGGGCAAATATGAATTGGAGCAGATGGGAGATGTGGAAGGTGTGTGTAAGATATTTACAGAAGAAATATGTGCAGCATGTGATGTGGTGTGCGGAAGGAAGAGAAGACGGACGGGGGTGCAAGGAACAGCGTGGTGGACTGAAGAGGTGAAACAGGCTGTGGTACAAAAGAAGAAAGCATACAATGAATGGATGAGAAATAGGGGCGTGGAAGAAGTTGAGAGGCAGAAGAGAGAGTTATATGTGGAAAGAAAGAGAGAGGTGAAAAGATTAGTAAGAGAGAGTAAGAAGAGAGTGGATGAGGAATTTGGAAGGAATTTGAGTGTAAAGTGGAGGGACTGTAAGAAAATGTTCTGGAGAGAAGTGAAAAAGAGTAAGACAGGGTGGAAGTGAAGTTAGCAGGGGAGTGAAAGATAAAAATGGTAGATTACTAGTGGAGAAGGGAGAAAAAGTGAGCAGATGGAGAGAACACTTTAAGGAATTGTTGAACGTAGAGGATGGAAGTAATGCGAGTATAAGTGGCTGGGGAATGGCTGGGAGAAGGAGGGAGGTGAGAAGACAGGAAGAAATCAGTAGGATAGAAGTTGTGGAAGCAATGAAGAAAGTTAAATCAGGGAAAGCCCCAGGAATTGATGGAGTGTGCGGTGAAATGCTGAAGCATGGGGGAGAGATAGTAGTAGAATGGATGTGGAAGATGTGCAGATTGGCCTGGGAGGAAGGTAGAGTCCCGGAGGATTGGAAGTCAGGTATAATTATTCCCTTGTACAAAGGAAAAGGGGAAAAAGAAGTGTGTGGTAATCATAGGGGCATTTGTCTTCTTAGTATAATAGGAAAAGTGTATGGTAGGATACTTATAGACAGAGTTAGAGAAAGAACAGAGAAATTAGTTGGAGAAGAACAGGGAGGCTTTAGGAAGGGAAGAGGTTGTGTAGATCAGATATTCATTCTTAGATCTTTAGTGGAAAAGTTTCTAGAGAAGGGAAAGAAGTTGTATGCGGCTTTCATGGATTTGGAGAAAGCATATGACAGGGTGGATAGACAAGGATTGTGGAAAGTGTTAAGAATATATGGAGTAGATGGGAAGTTGTTGAATGCTGTGAAGAGTATGTACGATGGTGCGAAGGCTGCAGTGCGTGTGGATGGTGAACTAAGTGAATTTTTCTCTTTGAAAGTTGGGTTGAAACAGGGATGTGTCATGTCTCCATGGTTGTTCAATCTGTACATGGATGGGGTAATAAAAGAGGTACAAGGTAGGGTAGTGGATGTTGGAGTGGCCCTGGTGAGAGAGGATAGTGTTTGGAAACTCCCTGTACTGTTGTTTGCAGATGATACTGTGTTGTTGAGTGAAGACGAAGGGGAGCTGCAAGGCTTGGTGGATGAGTTTGAGAGAGTGTGTAAGAAACGGAATCTAAAGGTGAATGTAGGGAAGAGTAAAGTGATGGTCTTTGAGAGAGGTGAAGTTAGTGAATGTACAGCGAGGTTGGATGGTGAGGAATTGGAAAATGTGAGTACGTTTAAGTACTTGGGTAGTGTGATGAGTAAGGATGGAGGTTTGGAGGGTGAAGTGCTTGAAAGGGTACAGCAGGGAAGAAAGGTTGCTGGTTCCTTGAAAGCAGTGATAAGAAACAGGGAAGTGAGCATGGAAGTGAAAAAGTTACTACATGACAGTATTGTGATACCAACTCTAACGTACGGAAGTGAAGCTTGGACATTATTGGAAGGACACAAGTCAAGAGTGAGAGCAGTGGAAATGAGTTATTTAAGAGGAGCCTGTGGAGTCACGTGGAGAGACAGGCTGACGAATGAGGATATAAAGGAGTGTCGTGGTGTTGATGTGGATGTGATAGGAAGCGTTATGAGGAACACACTGAGGTGGTTTGGCCATGTGGAGAGGATGGAGGGTGAAAGACTGACGAAGAGAGTGTATGTGAGTGAGGTGGAGGGGGGAAGGGGGAAGAGGGAGGGGGAGGCCGAGGATGAGATGGAGGGATGGGGTGGAGAGGTATATGAGAGAGGGGGGTGTGAGTTGGGAGCAGGGCAGTGAAATGGCGGGGGACAGGGCGACTTGGAGGCGATTTGTTTGTGGCCACCCCAAACAGGATTGCGGCGTCTGGCAATAGATAGATAGATAGATATATATATGTATATATATTACATATATATATATATGTACAGTAAACTTGCCCCGAATACGTTCTCGCCGAACACGCTCGCAATTATACACGGTTAGTGCTGGGATACGTATAAGACAACTTAAGATTAGAGAACCATTATGAAAACTATAAATTTATGCAAGAGAGGCCTTTGAAAGGCCAAATCTTCGAACATCAGCTCAGCACGCATGGTTTGTTTTGATCACATGATGTGATTCGCTGTACTGCTTTTCCTTAGTGCTGTATTTGTAAGTTAAATATTTACAGTACTGTTCTGGTAAGTATATGTGCCTGTTAAAGTATTATTAAATAACGTTCAAGCAAGAAATAAAGTCTTATAACCAGTTTTCTGATAGGCGTCAGAATATTACCTTTTTTATTTGTTTGTTAAATATTTGCTGTACTGCTTTTCTACAGTATTGTAAGTTAAATAATGCATGGGAGGCAACATTCCTTCTTACTTGCAGGGGAAGTAGTTTATTTGTAACGGCAATGTTGTTAATAATTCTAACAGCTATGGTCCCATGTGGTCAATTAATCCCACGGTCTAATCTGTTCTTTTACACAATCTCAGAGAGTGCATAATATTTTTACATTTATCCACTCACTTGATGTAGTGCTGCTTTAGGTGCCTGACCTTTCCTCTCTTCCTTCCTTCCTATTCTTTCTTTCCTTCATTCATTTCTCTTCCTTCTACCTACAGGTGACTTTACACTCCCTCTTCTGTCTTTCTTTTCTTCATTCTTTCCTCTTCCTTCTGCCTATGGGTGACTACACTGAGTGACAAGCCAAGTGGTTTCCTGTTACTACGCTGGGTGGTAACCATATAACCAAATTATGGCGTCTGGTGGTTTTGTGGGTAAATAAGGCACTCCAATCGGATTGAGCCTATGTAGGTTCATACCCAAGGGGTGGTTAGGGTTTACTGCTCATGTAATGCCACTCAGGGATGAATGAGGCTGGTCACTTACATCTTAAATGTCAGGACTAATTTGCCTAGTCTCAGGCTTCTACGCTCCTCTTGGGGCAACATAGGATTGGATGATGGAATGGAATGGAGTATATCTATCCCAATAATATCTACTGTTTTATATTTGCATTTGCATCCTGATCCACCTCAAAATGCAATCAGTTCTTCCTTGAGCCACCACCCACATATCCACCACATTTCACTGAAATCTGGCTGGTTTTTGTGATATTTTGTTCACAAACAGACACACAGACAGACATGGGTATATACATGACCTCTCTCCAACTGTGCTGGCAAAGGTAAAAAGTTTGCTAACGAGTATGGTACACCAAAAAAATTACCTTAACAAACCAAAACGTGGGTTTATTTCATCACGAAACTTGCTGGAGATCTGGTAGAGGCGGAGAGGTAACTCTCTGAAGGACAGCTGCTGTACATCTGATAACAAGTTTGCAACTGCCTCTTCATGAGTCTGAGAATGGAAGAATATATTGTACTGTAGATTATTCACTTAATGTTTTCTCTGCAAAACAACGTGTCTAACAGGACAAAAAACTATGCTATAATAATAATACCTATAGATGATCTCTTCTTTTTTCTGTTTCAGGTCCTGCTATGTAAAGTCCTAATACGACAACCGCAAACAGGCTGAATATATATACTGTACTGTATATATTTTGCATGATTTTTTTTTTTTTTTTTTTAATAACTTGCATGCTCATACCTTCAACTTGTTTCATGCCTAGCCACTTTATACATATCGGTTTTAGTGATTTCTGTGAGGTTATATAAAAGCCTGATGAATGGGAATGGAGAGTGCAAAGCAATTGATAACATGAATGGTTTTGGAAGTGTACAGAGAAGGAATGCAGTGCCAGGAAACATGACACTCACACAGGTGAAGAATGCTGTGATGCAGCTGAAAAATGGGAAAGCAGCTGGGGTTGATGAGGTGTATGCAGAGATGATTAATTGTACTGGAGAAAACAGAATGACGTGTTGTTGGAGATACGTAAGAAGGCATGGACGAGTGAAACTGTACCAGCAGAGTGGAAAAAGGCTGTGACTGTACCCATGTATAAAAATAAAGGTAGGTGAAGTGAGTGCAAGAATTATTGTGGCATAAGTTTACTGAGTGTTGTAGGGAGGTATATGGAGGAACTGTTATAAAGGAAATAAGAGTGAGATCAGAAGTCCTATTGAGTGATGAGGGTGCCTTTAGAAGTGGTTGTGGATGTGTGGATCCATCCATCCATCCATAATCCAATCCTACATTGCCCCATGAGGAGCGTAGGAGCCTGGGGCTAAGAGGTTGGTCCCGACATTTAAGATGAGAGTGACCAGCCTCACTCATCCCTGAGTGGCATTACATGAGCAATCAACCCCAACCATCCCTTGGATATAAACCTTCACCAGCTCAATCCGATTGGAGAGCAATAATTACTCACTAAACCACCAGGTGCCAAAATTTGGTTATATGGTTACCACCCAGCATAGTAAATGGTATCCTGGTGTACAGGAAACCATTTGGCTTGTCACTCAGTGTATAGTCACTCACAGGCAGAAGGAAGAGGAAAGAATGAAGGAAAGTAAAACAGAAGAGGAGGTGTAAAGTTACCCGTAGGCAGAAGGACAAGGAAAGAATGAAGTAAAGGAAGACAGAAGAGGATGGAAGGAATGAAGGATGGAGGAGAGGAAAGGGCAGGCAACCGACAGCAGCATTACATCGAGTGAGTGGATGGTGAGCGCCCCCACCTACCACATACCACTTGCAAATACTGGACAAGAACTTGGTAGACTAGTGCAGAGTTCTGCTGATGTCTGTGAGCAGTGTACCTTGAGTTTAAATGAAGAAAAGAGTAAAATGATGGTAATCGAATGAGAAGGTGACTCCCAGTGTGATGTTGCAGTGAATGGAGAGACTGGAATTGGTGAGAGAGTTCAAACACCTGGGTACAGTGACAAAAAAGAGGAAAATGTGCAAAAAAGAAGAGGAAAGTAGAGTGACACAAGGAAGGAAAGTAGCTGGTGCTATGAAGGTCTTGATAAGAAACAGAGGCTTGAGTGTAGCAGCTGCACAAGGCTTACATGAGAGTGTTAGTGTCAATTTTAACATAATGGTATGTGACTATGGTGTGGCATGAAAAGTATAGTCAAGAGTGAAAGCAGCAGAGATGGGACTGCTGAGGAATGTATGTGGAGTTACAGAGAATGGATAGGATAAGGAATAATGTGATTTGTGAAAGATGCGGAGTGAAGATGTCTGTGGACACCAGAATCGAAGAGAGTGTACTGAGACGGTACGGACACGTGGAGAGAATGGATAACAACAGAGTGGTGAGAACAGTATATCTGGGCGAATCTGAAAGGGGGAGGACGTGAGGCAGGCCAAGGAGAAGGTGGAGAGATATGGTGGATGAGTGTGTGAGGAAGAGAGGAATGGAAGTCGGTGAGGTTAGGAGACCTACAAGGGACTGAGCTGGCTGGATGAATGTTGTGAGAAGAAGTGCATGATCAGGGATTTGGCACCCCTTTTTTATGTGACGGTGTTCCAACTGACTCTATCGGCTACATTTATGTGAAGCTACAGAATGTGGTTAAATTTTTTTGGCATATCAGATAAAGCCAGGATTCCAGGGGCTTGAATGATGATTGAATGGAAGAGTGGCCCATTGGACTGGGCAAAATTGGGATGTCTGGATGTTGCTACTCCTCACCCTGCCCTAGGGTGGGAAAGGAGGTCCAGATAATAATGATGATATACTGGGAATACAGTCCGCTCTTACTTAATGTGCGATATGAGTGCGAAACCTCACTTAACACGGAAGGCAATTTTTGAGGCCAGTAAATGGTCAAAATGCAAAAATGACATATATAATGCAGGTGAAAAAATCTGCCCATTTTTTCGAAAACCGACGATATGGATTACACAGCCTGAGGCCACAGATTATAGTTTAAACAGTCATTACGTGAAAAAATTGGTCATATCACGGTGGGAACAAACATAACGCAGGCAGCAATAGTCATAGCGCGGGTTGCATCAGCCTGTGACGTATGCCTGTGATGTATGGCTGTCACGTGTCTGCGAAGGGTGTCACCACAGTCCACTGAGCATTCCTGCCCCAGTTGGACCTACCCTCTCCCTTCGCTCTGGCTGCACATGTGCTGCGTGTTATCTTTGCTTTCTTTTTTCTCCTTTTCCTTTTCTTTTTTTGACACCTGACCCAGCCCAACAACACGACACCCAAGGACAACATGCAATGCACTGACGAGCTGGACAGGGAAATCGTGAGGCAGAGGAGCAGGGGAATCAGGCCGGGGCATGAACCACGGCACCAGTTATGACCATGGCTCAAGTAAATAATGCCTTGGCAGGTGCAGATGTGCTCAAGGAAGCCATCCATGGCTAATGAAGTGGATGAGGTTCAAAAGGCTGATATGCTACTCACTGTGTTGAATGCAATGCGACCACATGAAGAGCTAGGGCAAGAGAAAATCCAACACTACCAGTCTCTACTCACCTGGTACTTTTGTCCTTGACAGATGCCATAGTGATAAGAGCCAGAGGAAGATGCTATGTCTGTGGGTGACCTCGAATCTGAAGGGTTGTGCTGGAGGCAGAAGATTTGCAAGCGAGGATTGTGGATATTCAGAAATTACCTTCTTCCTCAGATTTGGACTCTATGGAGCCAGAGTGGAAAGAGGACCGTGCTGGGGACCGGTAGGAGTCCTACCCTTCCTCGGAACCCCTCCTTCCCTCCCCCCAGCAAGCCCACAACCTCTGCAATTCAAGGTGAAGAATCTTACAGTGTTTGTATGTAATAAAGTCCTTATTAGGTAGGTAAATGACCTGGGAAAAATCCCTCAAAATTGCCCCAAGGAGTGAACTTCGGGCTAGCTTTGGCACCATGAAACCCTTTTAACATGTAAACATGTGGCCCTGTAACGCGGAAAGCACATAAAGCAAGACCATCCGGGGACAAAATTTGCACATTACACCAACCGCAAATTGATTTAGGACCTACACACAGAATTGCTATGGGAGAGTTGTCTGTCTTTGCTTTATGTTTCCACCTCTACCAAGTGAATTTTGCGGGCAAGAAGTAACTGGTAACTCCTCTGAAGCTGGCGGGAGGTGATGAAACACTCAGCACGTCAATGCTTGCTCAGAAGGAGTATATGTTCCCATTGCTCCAAGCTTGCACCTCCCTCCTTTTTCGAATGCATTACTGTTTGCCCTGTTATTTTCCTGGAGTCAAGTTGTCATGCCTGGAAAGTACTGCTCAAGGGATGAGAGGGGCCGTATAATTGCAGGGAGGCAGGATAATGTCCCTATTAACATGATTTGTAAACGTACTTGAAGTGCTTGAAAGGGTACAGCAGGGAAGAAAAGTTGCTGGTTCTTTGAAAGCAGTGATAAGAAACAGGGAAGTGAGCATGGAAGTGAAAAAGTTACTACATGACAGTATTGTGATACCAACTCTAACGTACGGAAGTGAAGCTTGGACGTTGTTGGAAGGACACAAGTCAAGAGTGAGAGCCGTGGAAATGAGTTATTTAAGAGGAGCCTGTGGAGTCACATGGAGAGACAGGCTGACGAATGAGGATATAAAGGAGCGTTGTGGTGTTGATGTGGATGTGATAGGAAGCGTTATGAGGAACACTCTGAGGTGGTTTGGCCATGTGGAGAGGATGGAGGGTCAAAGACTGATGAAGAGAGTGTATGTGAGTGAGGTGGAGGGGGAAAGAGGGAGGGGGAGGCCGAGGATGAGATGGAGAGATGGGGTGGAGAGGTACATGAGAGAGGGGGGTGTGAGTTGGGAGCAGGGGAGTGAAATGGCGGGGGACAGGGCGACTTGGAGGCGATTTGTTTGTGGCCACCCCAAACGGGATTGAGGCGTCTGGCAATAGATAGATAGATAGATAGTGAACGTACTGGATGCGCAAAGTAGAACGTCATGAAGATTCTTGTTGCAGCGCGTGGCCTGCCACATGATGTTGTACTAGAGCGCAAATATGGCAGTGGAAAGAAAAGGACGACTTCCAGAGGTACAGATATGCTTCTGAAGAGGGAAGTAATAAAAAATCCTCGACTGATACCAGCAGAATTGAAGAGAATGCATCCCCAGCTGTTACAAGACATCTCAATTCGAACTATCCAACACCGCTTGCAGAAGGAGCTGGGTTTGCCAAGCCGCACCACAGCCAAGAAACCGCTTCGCACTGACCGCATGAAGAAGCAGCACATTCAGTTTGTCAAGAAGTATGCACACTGGACATCGGATGAGTGGAGAAAAGCTATGTTTTCCGGTGAAAGAACATTTCAAGTATTCCAGTGTGTTCTCTCAAGGCTCGTTGCCCTGCCTCCCGTAGTCGATATGACCCTGCTTACACAGTGCCAACTGTTAAGCACCCACAATCAGTAATGGTAAGGGGGTGTTTCTCAGGTGAAATGGGAAGGCGAAGCCTCTACTTTCTTCCTAAAAACTTGATGATGAATGGTGGCCAGTACATTCAAGTTCTGAAAGATCATTTGTTAAACTTTTTTGCTATTCATGGGTGCAACTTTTTCATGAACGATTCAGCTCCATGTTGCAAGTCAAGAAAGGTGACAAAATGGTTTCAGGACAATTGGATTTATGTCCTCGACTGGCCTGGCAACAGTCCGGATCTAAATCCAATAGAAAACTGCTGGGCAATGATGAAAATCATGACTGGGAAGAAGACACCCAATCTGGACAACCTCAAGACTGCACTGACAAATGTTTGGTGCAAAGTAATGTCCTTAGATTACTTTAGAGATCTAAGTGATTCCATGCCAAAATGCATCCAACTGGTCCTGAAAAACATGGGAAACATGATTTCATATTAATGAATGGCATTTCATGAACAAACATTGTGATATACTATGATTTCCGTGTTTTTTAATACCTTGTGGGGGAGGTTCTAAGTCAATTTGTGGTAGCTGTATGTGAAAGCTCACTGTATATATATCTATACACACACACAAACACACATATACAGTATATATATATATATATATATATATATATATATATATATATATATATATATACAGTACACATAAAGTAAGACCTCACTACAGTCACTACTCGTTTTACGATGGGGTTATATCAGGTCTTACCTTATCGTATACCGATTTTATCGTAAATAGGGAGAATGAAACATCACAAAAGAGGGGTTATGTCAACTCAACTTCCCAAAGTCACCTAACCAAGACTGAACCATAAATGACAACCCACTTCATTCCTTCCTGTGTTGGTCCAAGTCACCTCCAAGTGGTTGTCCCCCCTGGGACTGGGGGACAGCCTGTGCTTACAAGCATTAGTGGTCAGCCTCTGAGTCAGACAGGAACAGGTTAGGGAGAAGGGAATCCGGCCCATACCTGCACCAACCTTAGCACTGGGGCCCATACCTGCACCAACCATAGCACTGGGGCCTACACTGTCACTGACCTTACCACTGGGCACACAAATCCACAGTACTATACAGTAATTCACCACAAGAAACACTATCACACCAGTACAGGCAGAGTTACTCACGTACAGTAAATCGTTGCAACAACACAATACAGTAATCACACTTGCTTTAGTAAAGTTGGCCTGCTCCTACACGATGTCTATTGTAGTACGATGTTTGGCTGAGAGGTGACGATAACGGGGGCACACATGAACATATTGAACAGACAGGGCTTTGAAGCGGTGGTGGGACCTGAACAATAACAATGCTCTGCACTCTGGGGCCGCCATCTTGCCTGAGAGAAGTGACGGTCACCTTGTGTGCCTGGCACTTTCCGATGGCAAAATCGTTATAGTAGGAAATTTATCGTAAATCGGATTTTGGGGTGGAACTTTTCTATTATCGTAAACTGAATTAATGTAAAACGGGTAGTGACTGTATAACGGATTAATTGGGGCCCAAGCCATTCCGAAAAATGCGAAATTCCGATAAAAGTGACATCCGGACTTCCCTCTATAAAATATATAATAATACAGTACTGTACACTGACAAACATGTCTTTTATTTACTTTATTGTGGTGAACATAGGTGAAGTGGTCAGGCAAGCCAGTATATAACACGAGGGTTACGTTCCCAGACCCTTCGCATATGTGGTAAATTCGCGTATATGTTCTGTCCTTGTGTGCACATAATTATGCATGTCTACTAAGTATATTACATCTGAATAATACTGTTTATGCACTACATACACCTTATAAACTAGCATAGAGTATGAAAAACAAAAAAAATGTAAGAAATTTAACACTAAAACCTGACAAGCACAGGCGCAGGTGGAGACACTTCAGCAGTCTGGTGCACAAGCCCTCACTGCCTCCCATATGCTACATTCTGCCTTCTTTATTGTCCAAACAGTTGACTCATTCACCCCAAACATACGGTTCCGAGCCAGTTCACAGGCGTAGGTGGAGACACTTTAGCACAGTCTGGTGCACTAGCCCTCACTGCCTCCCGTATGCTACATTCTGCCTTCTTTATTGTAAGAACAGTTGACTCACCCCAAACACATGGTTCCGAGACAATTCACCATCAAAACATGGACGATTCCCTGTCATTCTATAAATATACTTCTATCTATCTATCTATTGCCAGACGCCTCAATCCCGTTTGGGGTGGCCACAAACAAATCGCCTCCAAGTCGCCCTGTCCCCCGCCATTTCACTGCCCTGCTCCCAACTCACACCCCCCTCTCTCATATACCTCTCCACCCCATCCCTCCATCTCATCCTCGGCCTCCCCCTCCCTCTTCCCCCCTCCACCTCACTCACATACACTCTCTTCGTCAGTCTTTCACCCTCCATCCTCTCCACATGGCCAAACCACCTCAGAGTGTTCCTCATAACGCTTCCTATCACATCCACATCCACACCACAATGCTCCTTTATATCCTCATTCGTCAGCCTGTCTCTCCACGTGACTCCACAGGCTCCTCTTAAATAACTCATTTCCACTGCTCTCACTCTTGACTTGTGTCCTTCCAACAATGTCCAAGCTTCACTTCCGTACGTTAGAGTTGGTATCACAATACTGTCATGTAGTAACTTTTTCACTTCCATGCTCACTTCCCTGTTTCTTATCACTGCTTTCAAAGAACCAGCAACCTTTCTTCCCTGCTGTACCCTTTCATGCACTTCACCCTCCAAACCTCCATCCTTACTCATCACACTACCCAAGTACTTAAACGTACTCACATTTTCCAATTCCTCACCATCCAACCTCGCTGTACATTCAATAACTTCACCTCTCTCAAAGACCATCACTTTACTCTTCCCTACATTCACCTTTAGATTCTGTTTCTTACACACTCTCTCAAACTCATCCACCAAGCCTTGTAGGTCCCCTTTGTCTTCACTCAACAACACAGTATCATCTGCAAACAACAGTACAGGGAGTTTCCAAACACTATCCTCTCTCACCAGGGCCACTCCAACATCCACTACCCTACCTTGTACCTCTTTTATTACCCCATCCATGTACAGATTAAACAACCATGGAGACATGACACATCCCTGTTTCAAACCAACTTTCAAAGAGAAAAATTCACTTAGTTCACCATCCACACGCACTGCAGCCTTCACACCATCGTACATACTCTTCACAGCATTCAACAACTTCCCATCTACTCCATATATTCTTAACACTTTCCACAATCCTTGTCTATCCACCCTGTCATATGCTTTCTCCAAATCCATGAAAGCTGCATACAACTTCCTTCCCTTCTCTAGAAATTTTTCCACTAAAGATCTAAGAATGAATATCTGATCTACACAACCTCTTCCCTTCCTAAAGCCTCCCTGTTCTTCTCCAACTAATTTCTCTGTTCTTTCTCTAACTCTGTCTATAAGTATCCTACCATACACTTTTCCTATTATACTAAGAAGACAAATGCCCCTATGATTACCACACACTTCTTTTTCCCCTTTTCCTTTGTACAAGGGAATAATTATACCTGACTTCCAATCCTCCGGGACTCTACCTTCCTCCCAGGCCAATCTGCACATCTTCCACATCCATTCTACTACTATCTCTCCCCCATGCTTCAGCATTTCACCACACACTCCATCAATTCCTGGGGCTTTCCCCAATTTAACTTTCTTCATTGCTTCCACAACTTCTATCCTACTGATTTCTTCCTGTCTTCTCACCTCCCTCCTTCTCCCAGCCATTCCCCAGCCACTTATACTCGCATTACTTCCATCCTCTACGTTCAACAATTCCTTAAAGTGTTCTCTCCATCTGTTCACTTTTTCTCCCTTCTCCACTAGTAATCTACCATTTTTATCTTTCACTCCCCTGCTAACTTCACTTCCACCCTGTCTTACTCTTTTCACTTCTCTCCAGAACATTTTCTTAGTCCCTCCACTTTACACTCAAATTCCTTCCAAATTCCTCATCCACTCTCTTCTTACTCTCTCTTACTAATCTTTTCACCTCTCTCTTTCTTTCCACATATAACTCTCTCTTCCGTCTCTCAACTTCTTCCACGCCCCTATTTCTCATCCATTCATTGTATGCTTTCTTCTTTTGTGCCACAGCCTGTTTCACCTCTTCAGTACACCACGCTGTTCCTTGCACCCCCCTCTGTCTTCTCTTCCTTCCACACACCACATCACATGCTGCACATATTTTTTCTGTAAATATCTTACACACACCTTCCACGTCTCCCATCTGCTCCAATTCATATTTGCCCAATCGTTCCTCCACTTCTCTCTTATACTCTGCCTTTTTCTCATCCTCTTGTAACCTTTCCACTCTCCTTGCAACTACTCCTTCCTCTCGTCTTTCCCTTCTTCTATTCCTCCATCTTACTTGCATTCTAATTCTGGCCACCACCAAGTAGTGGTCAGAAAGTCCACTCCCCCAACCTCTATACACTCTTGCATCCTTTACGCATCTTCTCATCCTTTCATCCACACACACATAATCAATCATTGCCTTCCTTTCATTCAGTTCACCACCCACCCTTCTCATCACTCGCCATGTATACCTGTGGATCATTTTATGCCTGAAGAGGGTATTGGCTATCACCAACCCCCTCCCAGCACAAATGTCCACTAACGCACTCCCATTCTCATCTATCTCAGCAGGCACACCCCACTCACCAACTATTCCATCTACCTTCACATTCCCCACTTTACCATTCATATCACCAATCAAAAACACTCTTTCATTCCTTCCAAACTTTTCCATGCACACTTCCACATTTGTCCAGAACTCTTCTCTCACTCTTCTAGCACAATCTTGCGTTGGTGCATACACACACACAATCGCCCACATTTGTATTCCAACTTTCAACTTTACCCACACAATCCTTGACCCAACTGATCCATACTGTCTTATGCTCCTCTTCCATCTTTTACTCACAACTATACATACTCCTTCCTTTGCCCTCTCATTCTCACCTACTCCTGCACATATACCCCATCCATACTCCCATTCTCTCACACTTTCTCCTCTCCATTTTGTTTCAGTTATTCCACATACATCCACTTTCGCACCCTCAAGCACCTGGACAATCTCTCTCTCTTTCACCTCATCATTCGCTCCTCTTACATTCCATGTACTCATTACCAAGTCCTTTGTCCGGTCCTGGGTCGTCATCGATTGGTCAGTCCTTGTCCGAGGCTTCTTGTTTGTTTTTTTAGTTAGTTGTTTTCCGGAGAGGGGCACTAACCCTCCGCCAACTCTTTTAGTCGCCTTTTACGACAAGCAGGGATACTGGGGGAGTATTCTTGAAAACCCCCCTACCCCAGGGGTTATAATTATACTTATTATTGATTAATACTTTAATAACTAATTTTCAGGGGATTTTATAACTCATATAAGTAAAAAACTAGTGTACTGTACTTGCTAAATAAACTGATATGTAAATAAATGACGGGAATCGTCCTGACGGAGAATTGTCGCCGACATTCCTTCCTTAAGTTTGTCCAACACTTTAACTTTCTCTGTCAGCAACATCACTTTACGAGTCCATTTTGGTGTGTTACCACATGCATCACTAGCACTGCGCTTAGGCCCCATGTTGGCAGACAAGGCAAGCAATCACAGGAAGGCAGAAAAATAAGCCACAAATAACAATTCGCTAGTCACGCATGGTTCGACTGTCGAATTCAAACTGACTGTGTGGTGCGTGGTAGACTGACCTCCCACACACACACAGACACATACATATATGTATGCACATGGGTAGCAGGTAGGCATTTTTATATTTTATTTATTTCTCTTTTATATTAAAATTATTTATTTGAATACTATAATTTTATGTTTTAATTATTGTACAAAAAATTTGTGGATAACCGAAATCGCGTGAAAAAGGTTCGCGTAAATTAAGGGCTTACCTGTATATATATATATATACATCCATCCACCATCCAATCCTACACTGCCCCATGAGGAGCGTAGGAGCCCGGGGCTAGGCAGTTGGTCCCGACATTTAAGATGAGAGTGACCAGCCTCACTCATCTCTGAGTGGCATTACATAAGCAATCAACCCCAACCACCCCTTGGATATAAACCTTCACCAGCTCAATCCGATTGAAGCCCAATAATTATCCACTAAACCACCAAGCGCCAAAATTTGGTTATATGGTTACCACCCAGCGTTGTAAATGGTTTCAAGGTGCACAGGAAACCATTTGGCTTGTCACTCAGTGTAGAGTCACCCACAGGCTGAAGAAGTGGAATGATGGAAAGAAAGACAGAAGAGGGAGTGTAAAGTCACCCGTAGGCAGAAGGACAAGGAAAGAATGAAGGAAAGAAAGACAGAAGAAAATGGAAGGAAAGAAGGATGGAGAGGAAAGGGCAGACACCCGAGAGCAGCACTACATCGTGTGAGTGGATGGAGAGCGCCCCCACCTACCACTTGTATATATATATATATATATATATATATATAATTATATATATATATATATAATTATATATATATATATATATATAATTATATATATATACAATATATATATATATATATATATATATATATATAATTATATATATATACAATATATATATACACACACATATATATATATATATACATACAGTATAAAGAAGCAATACTTTCTCCTGGTGGGAAGTGAAGTCTAATAAGGAAGATGAATACCAGCTCTGGGATGAACATCTTGTTTATTTATTGGGAACATTTCGGCTATCATCAGCCTAAAAAATTGATCTTAGATTTACCATAGAGAATAAAAACTAATGATACTGTATTTAGATTTCTCAATCAAGTGAACATATGAGTAAATTCATAAGAAAAAAAAAAAGAAAAAAAAATGGAATGTGCTTTACTATTTGTCAGCAGTCAGGTAATATATATTATTAAAATGTGGTCAACAGTTAAAAAACTTAAAATGCCCAAAATAGTTTAAAAAGTTAAAAATAAGCTTTTAAAAATTGTAGAGTAGTGAGGTGGAGGAGTCACAGACACCCAGGGTTGGCTTGTGGAGGTGGGCGAGGAGAGACTCTGCTACTCCTCTTGGCATGTCTTCGTTCTCCACACTTCTCGTGACGACACATCAAGAGGAGTAGCAGAGACTCTCCTCACCCACCACAAGCCAACCTTGGGTACCTGATTCCTCCACCTCACTCCTCTCCAATTTTTAAAAGCTAAATTTTAACTTTTTAAACTATGTTGGGCACTTTAAGTTTTTTAATAGTTGACCACATTTTAACAATACTGTACATATTACCTGACTGCTGACCTATATGTTAAATGGTAAGGCACATTCCATTTCTTTTTTCTTTTCTTTTTTTTTCTCATGAATTTACTTGCATGTTGACAGAGAAATCTAAATATCATTTGTTTTTATTCTCTATGGTAAATCTAAGATAAATTTTTTAGGCTGATGATGGCTAGAGTAAAGCCGAGACATTCCCGATATATATATATATATATATATATATATATATATATATATATATATATATATATATACAGTACCCTCGCATCCAGCATGGTAATATTGTCATGCATGGGTCACGTGTTGGGCCAAAAACGTGTTGGACTAACAATAGAGCTTATAGGGAAAAATGAATTATGTCAGCAACCCTAGGAAAAGTCACCCTAAATACCTACCATATACCTATACATATATTGGTACTATTGTAATTATAATAAATGGTACTGTGCTATGAATGATAACTAACCTTTTAGGATAGTGTTGGTGGGCTTGCTGGGAATGGAAGGTGGTATCCAAGGCTGTAGGTAGTCCTACTGGGTCCCCGGAGGATGGCTGCTGGTGTCACTAGCGGGTAATGGCTGTTGCTCCTCCTCAACCTCCCTCATAAATCCTTCGAAAATCACACTCAGAATCACTATCTTCGTTCACAGCCATGGAAGGTCCTGCTTCTGCCTGTCCTAGCACTCTGTAATCCTCGGCAAAGTGCATGCTTCTCACTTGTTGCCATAGCCCCATCTCGTGACTGTGGAAAGTGATCGCTGTCGCTGACTCGGTAGAGAATAAGGAGAAGCAACTTTGTTTATAAACTGGTACGCACGTCAATGAGAAGGGTTTCAAAACGATTGATATTTATTCTAAAATATTAATATGTATTCAGTGTCAGGCTAAATGTTCAATGCTGTAGTACGATACATTCTCTGTCGAGTCGCCTGGGCTTTGGTCACACTGTTTTGCCCGTCGTATCCTTGGCAGGAATCCATCCAGATGAATTCCAAATGCCCGTGGTATTGTCGGCAATTTTACCACGTTACTGTTCCGATTTACCATTGTATCCTCGGCAAACCTGGTATGAAGTGCCGTGTGATAGCCTTCAGCTGCCAGGATCTTGTCTTGGTTTTTTATTATGGTCCTCACGTTGGCTTCATTCATGTCGTAGGCCTTGGCAATGTCAACTTTCCTCTCCCATTTTTTCTTCCTCTCGATGCTTTCTAGTTTGGTGGCCTGAGGGAGGTGCTGACGCTTCTTGGGGTTCTCAGAAGGCTTCCTAGGCATCGTGAGCAGGGTAAAATGCAGTAACAAGGGCAGAAAATGCACCAAGAAAAAAGCACCTTCCAATGCGAATTATGCGACTGAGTGGCGCTGTGGCGGGAGAAATTTAAACAAAACATCACGTGACAGCAGAAGCGTTTTTAATTGGGCGGCATCACGATCACGTCATGATAGCAGGCGGGGAAGGCTACTTGATCAGAAGTTTTCATTGGCTATCATCATCATGGGAATGTCCAGTATGACCGTGTTGGACCGGGGGTGATCGTGCTAGAGGTGAACTCTGCGGATTTCGCCCACTTCTCGGAGCTCTGTGCGTGTTATGCTAACACACTCATGTTGCAGTAATTAAATCGTATTAAATAATACTAATTATTTGCTCTCCGTGTTGGACGTGAATCGTGCTGGACAAACGTGTGTTGGACGCAAGGGTACTGTATATATATATATATATATATATATACACAATTCCAGGTTTGTCAGAAAATTCGGTAAGCTGAACTACCCTAGAGCTCCATATAGTTAGACTTATGAAGGGTTTACTGTATGTATGTGTGTGTGTGTGTGTGCATGTGTGTGTGTGTATATATGACTGTATGTAGGTATGTATGTATGTATGCATGTATGTATATATATATATATATAATATATATAGATAGATAGATATATATATACTGTATATATATATATATATACAGTAAAAGTCCTCTGATCCGGCCACCGATAATCCGAATATCCCAATACACTCAAACCTCGATTTAAAGGATTTTGGATTTAAGGGACTCCATATTCTACATGACAAACGGACAAGACCATTCAAAAAGTGATACCTAATGTCTAGGTTATACACAATAAAATGTTTCTTTATACTGTACCCGTAAAATAATATTCATAATCATATAAATAAGTAAAAAAAGTGAAACAATCATTGCATTTCATAATAAGATTGTCTTTACTGTATATGTGGTAAAACAATGGACATTTTCAAGTAACAGAAATTTTCAAGTATGAGGACAAGTTGATTCACCATTTAGTCCCTTAAATCGAGGTTTGAGTGTGCTCCGAATTTGTCAAGGAGAAATTTTTCTAATTTTCCTGGGATTTTTTCGAATTTTTCTGGGATTTTTTCCAATTTCTCTGGGCTTTATCTGGCTTGGACTTGCCCTTGGACTTGGATGTACCTGCCTGTTACTATTCATCTACACTTCTATGCAATTAAAGTGAGTAAAACAATAACCCATATCATTTTAAGTGCTTATTTAATGATCATGTACATATTTCTTATGTTTCCAAAGGGCCCTCCCAATAGTCCAAAAAAAAAAAAAACAGTACCTGTAGTCCGAAAGACCCTCGGTTCCCTGCGAATCAGATTTTCAGATTACAGGACTTTTACTGTATATATATCTATATCTATCTATCTATCTATCTATCTATATATATATATATATATATATATATATATATATACAGAGCATCCATCTGATTTCGGTGGTTAGGAATTCTAAACAAAGGACACTTTGTCAACATTATGTTTTTTATTTCTTTTGAAAGTGTTGAATAATGTTGACACTCAGAAAATAATCAAAGAATCCTGTGAAGGGCTTTGGTAAACAAAAACTGAAGACAACCGCAAATACCTAGTACTGTATACTCTTTGTACAGTACAGTCATAGTGTATAATAAACTATATAATGCTTCTTAATCAGGAAGGCTCTATTTCGGGTTGTTCCCTACATGTCAGCAAATAGGTTGGTGAAGGGTCAGTGCCCCTCCCCGTAAAACGACTAACTCAAAAGACAAACAGCCACCCCTCATGAGACAATGGCATCTGGTTATAGATAGATCATTTCTATGTCAGGATAGTTATACAGTACAATATAGAGTTTTTGTTGGGGTTATAACCCCCTACAGGGACTGGAAGGGTGCAGTGAGTCATCATCTGAAATTCAACAACATCCACCATGGCTTTGGCCAAGTTATGACACATAATCTGAACATTACTGCACTTTTACTCATTCCCATCAAAGCATCTCACTCTCACTTTTAAGCATTTCATTTATGACGGCTCCAGCATGCTTGCATGCGTCGACCTTAGTCACTAAATGGTGGCTTTCTATGCTGCTCTATCTTTGGCAGCCTCCCTATTCAGTTCCTTATCCCTGATGACATACTATTGGACCTCGTCCCTGGTCTTCTTCAATCTGTGTCTCGCAACCCTACCCCAAACATTCACACTTCTCACTTTCTGCACCCAACTGTCATCCCCCATCCTTTTCACATGCCCAGGCCATCTCAATCTACCCCTCCTTATCACAACATCAATACACTCCCGTTCCATCCTTCCTGCCAACTCTTCAATCATGAACCTAGCCCCACAGGCCTCACACTCAAGGACACACTGCACATCTACCTAATTATTGTCAATTCTGTAGTTCCCAGCCTACAAACGTCCTCTTCCTTTACCGCCCAGGTCTCATTACCATACAGCATTACAGTTCTAACACATGCCACATACAAAGATCCCTTAGCACAAGGAAGGGCCCTCTCAATGTCAGGACAGGCAACAGTTCCCAGAACTTTTTCCAACCACTCCTCACTCTAGCAACAGAAGTAATTCCAGCCCCACCTGCAGCACACAACATGTCTCCCAAGTAACAAAACTTCCACATACTTAAAAGACTCACCAGCAAGTTCAATCCTTTCATGCCTGACAATCTCCACATAATGAATAACAAATTATTCTTTGTGACATCTGTTGAAAATAATAAAATCTACTGGCATTCCATCTGTATCTCAATTTTTCAGTGCCTTTTCTTTTCTCTCACAAGATATGGTGAGTTGCCCTGGTCTGTGAGATTAAAGATACAATTGTTGGACACTTAGACATCTTTAAATGCTGAAGGAGCATAACAATGAGTGAGCAGTCATGAGCACATGTACAGGTAGCTAATTGTAGAGTGGGACACACTAAGGTGAATGGTCGGGAGGTAACCAAAGCTTTTGAGACTTTGAAGGTCAAATGACCAATTTAGTGAAAAATGACAGCATTGATGTCCTACCAATAAATTGACTTTTTCTTGGACTTGCATCTTGAAATGGTATTAAGGGAGGGTATAAAGTACTGTTCCATGTCACAACATATAATGGGCATGGTAACAAACGCTACTACTGTATACTGTGTACTGTGCATACTGTAAAGTCACTGACACGCCGGCTTAAAATCACTTACAGCAGAGTCACGACTTAAGACATAGGGAAGTAACAATTATACAATAACACAAACATTTAATTTCTCCCTTTATTGTTCAGTAACACAATGATATCACTCAACTGTACACAGTGTACAGGAGAAACAGTGTCTGTGTTTAGGTATCGGATTTCCAGATGGCTGCATTTGTTTAAAACCTGTGCGCTGTGTTTTTGTTGGTCACTGCTAGGGTTCCGCGACCCAAGCCCACCCACGTGACCCACATCCTACACCTTCCAAACTTAGCCTCATTGTTGTGTTGACTGTAGAGCCTGAATGTATATTTTTTTCTCACTGATTTCTTTCCACCCCTCTGTGGCAGGAAGAATACTGCCACTGTATTCCCTGCATGTCGTAAAAGGGGACTAAAAGGGGCGGGGTGAGGGGACTAGGGACCCCGTTTCGTTTTCGTTTTTAAAGGCTCCAACATGCTTGCATGTGTCGGCCTTGGTCACCTAATGGCGGCTCTCCATGCTGCACGATCCATTGCAGCCTCCCTGTTCAGTCCCTTAACCCTAAGGTCACACTTAATGACCTCGTCCCATGTCTTTCTCGGTCTACCCCTCATAACCCCACCCCCAATATTAACACTTCTCACCTTCCTCACCCAACTATCATCCCCCATCCTCTCCACATGTCCAAACCACCTCAATCTACCTCTCCTCATCACAACACCAATACACTCCAGTCCCATCCTACCTCTCAACTCTTCCATTGTAAACCCAGCCCCTCCAGGCCTTGGACGCAGGGACGCACTGCACATCCACCTAATCATTGTCATTTCTGTACGTCTGAGCCGGCGAATGTCTTCCTCCTTCACTGCCCAGGTCTCACTGCCATACAGCATTACACTCCTAACACACGCTGCATACAAAGACCCCTTAGCACGTAGGGAGAGCCCCCTCAATGTCAGGAGAGGCAAGAGCTCCCTGAACTTCTTCCAACCACTTCTCACCCTAGCCACAGAGCTAGCTCCAGCCCCACCTCCAGCACACAACATGTCTCCTAAATAACAAAACTCTTCCACACACTCAAGAGATTCACCAGCAAGTTCAATTCTTTCACGTCTGACGATCTCCACCTGCTCACCCCGGCACGCCGTACACATAAAATCAGCATTATCTCGCAGTCTACCTCTGATACCACTACATCTCTTATGCACCCATTTATCACATACACCGCACAAGATGGAATTACTTCCCACGCCCTTGTGGCAAACTGCACATGGCCACTCTCCCTCGTCTTTGACAGTACCGCCACCAACCCTAGATATCATCACTTTTGTTTTATCTGCATTTACCCTTAAACCCTTTTGCCCCATACCATCTCTCCACTTCCTAAACCTTTCCTCCGCCTCCCTTTCATTCTCTGCAATCAACACCAAATCATCAGCATACAACAACTCCCACGGGAGTCCGTTTCTAAAGTCACGTGAAAGGGCTTCAAGTACCATGATAAACAACATGGGACTCAAGACTGACCCCTGATGCACACCAACATTCACGGAAAACTCATCACTCAAATCTCCATTCACTCTCACCTGGGTGTGAGCACCCACATACATGGCCATAACCACCCTAACCAGCCACTCCTCCAAGCCAAGCTTTCTCATTGCCCACTTCACCACCTCTCTAGGGACTCTGTCAAAGGCCTTTTCCAAATCAACAAAAACAAAATAAAGATCCCTTCTCCTACCAATATATTTTTCCTGAAGCTGTCGAACAATGAATATGGCATCAGTGGTCCCCCTACCTGGCATAAACCCAAACTGCATCTCATCAATATTCACTCTTTCTCTAATCATACCTTCTAAAACTCTCTCCATTACCTTCATTATCTGATCTAAAAGCTTATACCTCTATAATTCCCTCTTTCCAGGGCATCACCCTTCCCTTTATACACATTTACAATTACACTCTTCAGCCAATCATCTGGGACAACACACTCATAAATAATCCTATTTATCAGGTCAGTGACTAAACTCACCCCTATATCGCCTGAGGCCTTCAACATTTCGGCAGTCAACCCAGACACACCTGCTGCCTTCCCCACCCTCATCCTGCCTATTGCCTCACTCACAGTAGCAGTATCAAACAAAGGCCAAGGGCCAGACACTGGATCTGCTGGCTCCAAACCTTCCCTGTCCCAGTCAAACTCCTCATTCAACAACTGGTTGTAATGCTCTCTCCATGCATCTTTAATATCCTCACTGTTCACCACTACCCTTCCTTCATCATTCTTCACACACTGCTCACCTATGATATCCCGATTATCCCTCTTCACCTGACCTGCCACCCTAAATATATTTTTCCTTTCCCCATGATTTAGGTTATCAAGTAATTGTCTCTGTGACTCAGACTTTGCCCTGTATACCTCTCTCCTAGCCCTACGCTTGGCAGCCAAATATTCCTCTTTGCTACCACCCTTCTTCCATTCCCGGAAAAGCCTTCTTTTCTCCTTAATTGCAGCTTCTACGCCCTCATCCCACCACCAAGTTACTTTATGTCTTGGTGGTCCTCTTGTCCAGCCGCATGTTACATCAGTAACTCTCAAGAAATTGTTCTTGAGGGCTCTGTACTGTTCATTAACGCCTCTGTCTACAGCTCCCTGTTCAGCCACCACTCTCCTCAACTCGCTATAGAAGGCATCCCTTACTACTTGGTTTTTCAGCTTCCATATTTTCCTCCTAGGTACATAAGTCCTCTTTTTCATCATTTGTTCTTTAAGCACCATATCACAAATCAATAGTTTGTGCTGCTGCACACACTCCTCACTTCCTATAACTTTAACATCCCTCACTAACCTCCTATCGGCCCTCCTAACCAGAAAATAATCTATCTGACTGCTATTTCCCCCAGACTCATACGTAATTAACCTACTGTCTCTTTTCCTAAAATATGTGTTGCACACAATCATGTCCGTTGCCTCCCCAAACTCGAGTATCCTTTCCCCTTCTGCATTCCTTAGACCCCCTCCTCTGTTTTTCAGTTCCTAAATAGAGACAGCCCAGAGAAAGGAATGGGGGACTGAGTTATCCCCGTACCCTGAATATTGGGTCTATGAATATAAGTGGATGTAGTACGATTGAGGCTAAAAGGGAGGAGATTGGGAGAATGTTTGTGAAAAGAAAGTTGGATGTGTTAGCTTTGAGTGAAACAAAGATGAAAGGGAAGGGTGATTCCATTCACACTTCCAAGTTTGGAAGTGTGAATGGAAGACTGTCAGGCATTGATAGAGGAAGGGCAAGAGAAGGTGTGGCCTTGTTAGTGAGTCCGGAAGTACAGCAGTGTGTGATTGAATGGATGGCAGTGTCATCGAGACTGATGTCGGTGAAAGCTAAATTTGAATTTGAGTTGTGGGTGTTTGTGAGTGCATATGGGGCTGGTAATGAAAGGGATGAAGAACAGAGGGAGTCTTTCTGGAATGATGTTGATGAGCATCTGCAGAGTTTTGGAGCGAATGTGAGTGTGGTAATGAAGGGAGATAAGAATGCTAGAGTGCAAAATGTAGCAGCTGAAGGCATAGTTGGTATGCATGATGTGCCTGGAAGAAATGAAAATAGGGAACGAATGATAGGGATGTGCGTTGAGCAAGAGATGGTGATTGGAAATACCCCGTTTGAGAAGAAAGATATTTATAAGTATATATGGGTGAGACAGGAGGGTGGAAGGGTTCTTGATAGAGCATTGATGGACTACGTAGTTGTGTCCAGGAATGTAATAGGAAGATTGTTGGATGTGAGAGTTCTGAGAGGGGAGGGTGGAGGTATGTCTGACCACTACCTGGTGGAGGGAAAGAGTAGGTAATAGATGGGTAAGAGCTAGGAGAGTCAGGTGTGGCAGGGAGGTTTTGAAAGTGAGTTGGATAAAAGAGAGAAAATGATAAAGTATCAGGAGAAATTGAAGGATGAGTGGAATGCAGTGAGAGATCAGGAAAATGGCAGTGTGGAGGAGGAATGGCAGTTGTTTAAGAGTGCTGTGGTGGGACATGCGGAAGAGGTGTGTAGTGTGAGACGTGTGGGTGGTGGTGTAAGAAAAGGAAGTGAATGATGGTGCAAGGAAGTAAGTATGGCTGTGGCTAAGAAGAGACATGCATATGAAGTGTGGTTGCAGAGGAAGGATAAGGTATCATATGAGAGGTATAAGGAAAAGAGGAATAGGGCGAGAAGGGCTGTGCGTGATGCAAAAGTGGCAGCAGATGAGAGGTAGGGTAGGTGTTTGACTGAGAATTTTCAACAGAAAAAGAAATTGTTTTCGAAGGAGGTGAAAGGGGTGCGAAAGGGAAAGTCTGGAAAGGAAGAGCGAGTAAAAGCAGTGGATGGAAGTATGTTGAGATGGATGCAGTAAGGTGATGGGCAGAGTATTTTGAAAGATTGTTAAATGTAGAGGAAGAAAGGGTGGCTGAGATTGTGGCGGATGGAAGGGTGCAAGGAATAAATGTGTTGGGAAAGCTGAATGATTCTTTGATCACGAAGGAGGAAGTGCAGGAGACAGTAAAGGAGATGAAAAAAGGGAAAGCTGCAGGTATGGATGGGTGTTCTGTGGAATGCCTGAAGGGTGGTGAAGCGACTATTATTGACTGGTTAGTAAGATTGTTGAATGTGTTCTTTGTAATGTATGGTGCCAATTGACTGGGCAAGTGCTTGTGTGGTCCCGTTGTATAAAGGCAAGGGTAATAAGTATGAATGTACTAGCTTTAGGGGTATAAGTCTGTTGAGTGTTGTAGGTAAGGTGTATGGTAAAGTGTTAATTAAGAGAGTTAGAGAGTGTACAGAGGGAGTGATTGGTGATGAGCAGTGTTGCTTTGGGAGAGGGAGGGGATGCGTGGATCAGGTGTTAGTTGTGAGACAAGTATGTGAAAAGTATTTAGCAAAAGGCAAGGATGTGTTTTGGGCATTCATGGATTTAGAGAAAGCGTATGATAGAATTGATAGGGAGGCTTTGTGGACTGTTTTAACCCCTAAACTGCGGGGTTGTTTTGGCTTGACTTGCGTGTCTCGCGGGCATATTCGCGCTCTGACAGACTCTCTAAAAATATTTGCCAAAAATCAGTTATGAGTCCTAGAATATTAAAATTACATATGCATATGGAACATACCTTCAGCTTTCTCCTGGGATGTTTGCTGAGCCTTCGTCGAGTACCGTAGGACTTGTGGAGACCTCTTAAGTTGGGTAACGAAGTCTCCACTTTACACTTCCTGACAACCCATAATATGATCACCACAGCCTGATATTATCACTAGAAACACTATTCTATGATTTTCAAACAGTTTAGAATCCATACTCCAAAAAAAAAAAAAACACTGTGAAAGCAATGAAAATTACGAGCGCGTATGACCTTCCCACTTGCGCTTGTTCGCCGCTGGTGTTCTGTCATTTATTATTCATAAAAACACCCACAGTTTATATTTCTATTACTATATAACACTTATATATATCTGCAGTCTTTATCCACAAGTTTCCTTCAGTAATAGTAGTTTATTGTCACTGTAGGCATTCAATTTCTCTTTCAGTAAAATAGGTAGCATTCACTTTCTTGTTCTGTATACTAGCGTTGAGAGTGAATCTGTCACATTCACTTCCACTTTCATAACTCATAGTATTCATACATGCTAGAGTGAAACTTTCACTTTCAATACTCCTAGTATATATACTAGTATTCTTATATTACTACTCAGTTACATTTCTGTTTACATTCTCTATTTTCTATCTATCTATCCATTGCCAGACACCTCAATCCCGTTTGGAGTGGCCACAAACAAATCGCCTCCAAGTCGCCCTGTCCCCCGCCATTTCACTGCCCTGCTCCCAACTCACCCCCCCCTCTCTCATATACCTCTCCACCCCATCCCTCCATCTCATCCTCGGCCTCCCCCTCCCTCTTCCCCCCTCCACTTCACTCACATACACTCTCTTCATCAGTCTTTCACCCTCCATCATCTCCACATGGCCAAACTACCTCAGTGTGTTCCTCATAACGCTTCCTATCACATCCACATCCACACCACAATGCTCCTTTATATCCTCATTCGTCAGCCTGTCTCTCCACGTGACTCCACAGGCTCCTCTTAAATAACTCATTTCCACTGCTCTCACTCTTGACTTGCGTCCTTCCAACAACATCCACGCTTCACTTCCGTACGTTAGAGTTGGTATCACAATACTGTCATGTAGTAACTTTTTCACTTCCATGCTCACTTCCCTGTTTCTTATCACTGCTTTCAAAGAACCAGCAACCTTTCTTCCCTGCTGTACCCTTTCAAGCACTTCACCCTCCAAACCTCCATCCTTACTCATCACACTACCCAAGTACTTAAACGTACTCACATTTTCCAATTCCTCACCATCCAACCTTGCTGTACATTCTCTATTTTATTTACATTATTTACATTTCTATTTTATTTACACTGTGTTATGCACTGTCACTTGCAGTAACTTATAAAACTATTTCCCACTATTCACTTATATTTACATTCATTGCTTTCACTTCCTGTTTACACATTATTTACACATTACAGTATTTACACTTCCACTTGCACTGTTTTACTCACCAGAAAGATTGTAGTCACTGTCCATCATTTTCATTGATAAATTAGCCAGTTCCCATTTCACAGCAATCACTTAACTCTTTACCTCTTTCCACATGAGGTTTAGTAGGGTGTAGAGGTCACAGGGTCCTTTGCATGGGGCTAAAAAGCGGCGGAATTGGACAGGCGCGAATCCGATGTGGTTTCACCTTGAAAGACGACAGTAAACTGAATACAGTGTGCTGGCCTAGGGGGAGTGCAATGCTGCAAATGTCAGCGTGGTAACAGCTGCTAATATATACGCTATGAAATACTTGGCAGGAAATCTAGACAATACATAATAAATTAGGTAGTTCCAGGTGAATGTAAATATCACTTAGGCTTCTCCCTTCCTTTCTTATGTATATTTTTATTACGAGAATAGATTATACGGCATATTTCAAGGGGAAATAAACAGCGAAAATGAGCAAACGAGTGCACGTGAGGTGTTGTCAGGTGATAATTCGCCAATTCCAGGTGTATGGCACTATCACTTAACTTATATCTTTTTTGTATATATTATTTGGTATAAGAAATCAGTGGAAATCAGTGGAAAATTCCAGGGAAGATTTACTTAGCGCAGCACGGCCAGGCAGGCGAGAGAAGAGGGTAATGGAGGGGAGGTAGGGAGGAGAGTCAAGAACGGGGAGAAATGGCTAAATTGTCAACAATGGATGGGAGTACAGATAAGATTAGGAGTGCTGACTAGTGTTGGACATTGGCAGTACTGAAAGATGATACAAGCCACCACTTGAAAGCCAGGGCGAATTCAAAATAACACAGAATCACAAAAGTGACACCCCGCAGTATGATCCCTTGCTCCCAAGCATCACGAAAGTGACGCCCCGTGGTTTTTTTTTTTTTTTTTTTTTTATGTGTCCGACTCTGGGCATAGGCTTCACAGCCTAAAAGAGGTGAAAAGTTTTATGTAAACAGTAAAGCGTGTGTAAGAGTGGAAAATACTGTGAGTGATTGGTTTCTCGTGAGAGAGGGACTGCGGCAGGGATGTGTGATGTCGCCTTGGTTGTTTAATATTTATATGGATGGTGTTGTAAGAGAGGTGAATGCAAGAGTTTTAGGTGGAGGTCTGAGTCTGGTGAATGCGATAGCAGAGAGTGGAATATGAAGCAGCTGCTGTATGCAGATGATACTGCACTGCTGGCTGATTCAGAGGAGAGATTGAGACAGTTTGTAGAGGAGTTTTGAAGAGTGTGTGAAAGGAGGAAATTGAAAGTAAATGAGAATACGAGTAAAGTGACGAAGTGTACAATATCGGTAGAAGGCAGGAGGATGAATATAGTTTTGAATGGCAAGTTGCTTGAGGAGGTAGAGTGTCTTAAGTATTTAGGGTCACATGTTGCTCTGGATGGAAGAATAGATCCAGAAGCGAAGTTTAGAATGAATGAAGTAGGAAAGGTGCTGGGAGGAATGAAAAAATTGTTTAGATGTCATTTGCTAAGAATGGATGTAAAGAGAAGGCTGTATGAGGGTGTTGTGGTACTGAATGAAGCACGAAAGGTGCTGGGAGGAATGAAAAAGGTGTTTAGATGTCGTTTGCTTAGAATGAATGTAAAAAGAAGGCTGTATGAGGGTGTTGTGGCACTGACTGTGTTATATGGGGCTGAAACATGGAATATGGGTGTAGCAGAGAGGAAAAGTCTGAATGTAATGGAGATGAGGTGTCTGAGGAGTATTTGTGGAGTGACACATATGGATCATGTAAGAAATGATGAAGTGCAAAGGAGAACTGGAGTTGTTTGGGAGATGGCTGACCGAGTCGAGCAGAGGATGTTGAGATGGTTTGGACATATGGAGAGAAAGGATAATGAGCGATTGGTGTAAAAGATAACTAGATCTGATGTGACAGGTGTAAGGCTGAAAGGGAGACCACGAATAGGATGGATAGACAGTGTGAAGAGAGTGTTGGATGCGAGAGGGATGTCTGTTGAGCAAGGAAGAGTGGCTGTGCATGACAGAAATAAATGAAAAGAAACTGTGAATAAATAAATGATGACACAGCTCTGAGGGGATATTCTCCCACATCTGGTCTGATCAGCTGATCAGGTCAGGTGCGGGTTAGGGGATGGGTCTATTATCAGGTGGCAGGGGTAAACCAGATCTGCTGTCGGGCCCTGCTGCGGATGTCACTGATTGCACTGCGCAGTTGACCCTCATGTGGTGTGGTGTAGTAAGGATCTGTCCCTTCTCCCCTTTGGGGTGAAGATGTGAATGAATGTGTTTGAGTGGATGAGTAAATTGGGAGTGTGTCGTCATGTCTCGGATACCTTCCTTTCCTTTGGGGAAGCAGCCTTAGCCTAGGTATAAAAATAGATAGATGATTTTCCAGAACTCTGACCACGTGGTTCCAAACTAACTTAGCTACAATACTCAAACACCCAGAAAGTGCTTCTCCATGCAGTGAAAAATCCATACGCACAAGAAAAGTATTTCTTCCTGAGGAAAAGTAAAAATATTGGACAAAGTTGCACATCGTGTGGGAGCTTAATACAAATGAGAGCAGCACTTGGATAAAAAGAAAAAATCAGCTGGGTGTGTTTACGATGTGGATATGCTCTTTGTTGGTGAAAGGTAAAAACTGCGGAGATTAACAATGAAGGAGCAGGAGTTTTCACATTTAGCACAATTGACTGTGTAAAGGGTTTTTTGACCGATTTTTGCTATGAGATGACAAACTTGGGGTTACAAAATTAGGTTCTTGCATTAGGTGATGAGTTTTATATGTTAGCATGAGAAGTAAGGTAAGATAATTAAGTGGGTTCAATTCTTGTGAATAAATGTCAAAAAAATTTATACTACTTGCGTGACCCTTTACCATGTAAGTTGTATCCAATCACTCCATGCTAATGATCACATTGTATTATTTCCTTTATTTTTGATGACTATTAATAATTTTAGAAATAATATAGTTTCACTTTGTGCAAAGACTTAATGTGTCAAAATTTTATCTATCTATATATTCCAAGACGCCTCAATCCCGTTCAGGGTGGTCACAAACGAATCGCTTCCACGTCGCCCTGTCCCCCGCCATTTCACTGCCCTGCTCCCAACTCACACCCCCCTCTCTCATATACCTCTCCACCCTATCCCTCCATCTCATCCTCGGCCTCCCCCTCCCTCTCCACCCCTCCACCTCACTCACATACACTCTCTTCGTCAGTCTTTCACCCTCCATCCTCTCCACATGGCCAAACCACTTCAGTGTATTCTTCCTAACGTCTTCCTATCACATCCACATCCACACCACAATGCTCCTTTATATCCTCAATTGTCAGCCTCTCTCTCTCCATGTGACTCCACAGGCTCCTCTTAAATAACTCATTTCCACTGCTCTCACTCTTGACTTGTGCCCTTCCAACAATGTCCAAGCTTCACTCCCATATGTTAGAGTTGGTATCACAATACTGTCATGTAGTAACTTTTTCACTTCCATGCTCACTTCCTTGTTTCTTATCATTGCTTTCAAAGAACCAGCAACCTTTCTTCCCTGCTGTAACCTTTCAAGCACTTCACCCTCCAAACCTCCATCCTTACTCATCACACTACCCAAGTACTTAAACGTACTCACATTTTCCAATTCCTCACCATCCAACCTCACTGTACATTCACTGACTTCACCTCTCTCAAAGACCATCGCTTTACTCTTTCCTACATTCACCTTTAGATTCTGTTTCTTACACACTCTCCCAAACTCATCCACCAAGCCTTGCAGCTCCCCTTCGTCTTCATTCAACAACACGGTATCATCTGCAAACAACAGTACAGGGAGTTTTCAAACGCTACCCTCTCTCACCAGGGCCACTCCAACATCCACTACCCTACCTTGTACCTCTTTTATTACCCCATCCATGTACAGATTGAACAACCATGGAGACATGACACATCCTTGTTTCAAAATTAATTCTATGAAATACATGTGATGCTGGGCAACAATTTTTCATAGGTTCATAAGGTTGGTGAGGTTTTTGCCCAGTTGGGATTGGGGACTTTTCAAAAATAAGCTTAGTGGCAATCCTAAGGGGTCAAAATTATGGGGGGTACTGGGGACAAAACCTCTCGGTTAGGTTGGGTTAGGTTTGAATGCACTGACATGTCCAGTAGGCAAGCTTGTATGTAAACACACTGCCGTGGGTGTCTATGGCAGACATACAGATAATAACTAATTTTTATGTACAGCAGACCCTAGCTGTAACAGACTAATTGGGGGAAAAGGTCCATTAAGACTTACAGTCTATCCGAGAATTGCCCCGAAGTGGGACTTCATGCACATGTTTGAAAATAAATGAATACAACAGCATATTCTAGTACTGTACCAAAAATGTAAACTATACCCATTTTACACTAACGTGGCCCATTATTTCACCCTTTTGCAGCTTATTTCACATCACTGTCATAGCACTTCCTCATGACTTGTACAGTATGACTACAGTCTGTTATTACAACTCAGCAATAACGAAGAGGAGAAGGCAATTTCAGTTTTTTTTTTTTTTTTTTTTTTCAAGGAAGATGAAATGAAAGATTAGATGCCCACAAATTTCTCCCTCCAATAAAGTACGACAAAGGGAGATCCAAATTCAAGGTCAGTTCACTTCCCGATTCATTGACACAATGTATTTAAAAGACTGGAGGTCATAGGTAGCTGGAAATACAGACAAAAGAAGACAATTCCAGGACTGGGAGAAATGGTTAACTATTGCATCAGAGAGTGAAAATGGCAGGAAACACTGCACTCTATTAGCTGGACATAGTTTGTTATAGCCAATGAAAGTTCAGTAGGCTTTGTGGCATCTGTTAAATTTGATACCCACTATACCAGGGTTTGTTAGAGAAAGGGTCTACTTACATTTTTAGGAAAAATATGGGGTTCCCTGAACCTAAACCCTATATGTAAATACTGTAATCTTCCCAACAGCCAATGTAATACAGCCAAAGGCATGTCCGGAAAGTGGTTTTGCCTAGATACTGGGCCCCTGCCTCCTGGACTGGTACTTATGGAACCTAACCCATCCTAACTTTGAAAGTCACCTAAGTAACTCCCTACTGGAGATGCATAGCACCTATTTAAGACCCTGTTCACACCAATAATGGACATAAAGCATGAAATAAATGAAAAGGAACCAGAGAATGAGGAATTAGAAGTTAGTATGGAAAATATTTAGCAGTGTACAGGGTACGAGTACTTACGGCACATCTGTGGCAGCCTCCTCTAAGGCTCTGGCAGTGGTGAAAACGCTCTAGAAGCACGTACAATAATCCAGTGCTGTGCTGCACTTAATTCTTCCCACTATGAGTTATAATTGTTTAACACTGCACAATCTGTTCTCAATTGCACCACGCCAGTTTCAACTGCCAGTTTCAACTGCAAGTTTGCACTCCACACTTAATCCTTTGCACTCTAAATTCTAATTTCTTAACACTGCACAACACTGTAAATTCCCATGTGGTCTAGTGGTGAGGTATTGCAGTTTATTCACTGTTTATTAAAAAAAATGAGCACGTGTGGCATAAACCGCGATGAGGATCTACTCATGATGGTAGTTAGGCGGTAACTGGGGAGGGGGGAGGAACAGCAGGGGGCTGGGGGCCGTGCGTAAACACAGCTGTTCAGAGCCATGCGCCAATTTCAAATTACGGGTGGGAAAAAAATTTGGATTTTTTCAGAAATTTTTCGTTTCTTGGCCATTTTTGGGTTCCGAAGGTCCAGGCCCAAAATGTCCCGGTAGTGGGGTGTCCAGTTAGTGAGCGTCTGGATAATAAAGGGATTACTGTACATGTTACGTTTTAGAACACACTTGACTCAGCACAAGATTCTGCATGATCTATCTTTTGTTGTATGGGGACTGTAATATACAGGATTTGTTCCAAGGTGACCACTGAACTTGGTCACTATTGGGTGTTTGTGTCAGTGAAGTGTAAGGTAGGTGTATTGCTGACTTGTTCTTAGACTTTGCTGGGAGGGTGACCCTTGGCTAAAGCTGTATCCACACTGAATCCAGGTTATAAATGACTCAATATATGGTACCATAAATCGTTATGCAATGGATTTTTCAAATGCATCCTTGTTGCAAAACATTGGGCATGCTGTATTAACCATCTACGGTGCTGAGTGTTGACCACAAAACCAACAATTAACAATGAATGCTTGGTGGTCTAGTAGGTTATGGCACTCCAACTGGATATGGTCCATAAGGGTTCAATTCCTTGGGGTAGAAGAGAAGAGAGAAACCTGTACTTTACACAGGAAAAATCATCCAATATATTACCAATATGCCGGGTTCAATTCCTGGCATATTTGTAATACACTGGATGGATCCTTCGGGTAGCTTGAGCTTTTCACTCCCATAGTGCTGCTTAGAGATGGGTGACTAGCTCCCTTGACTTAAATGTCTATGATGATTACTCTAGTCACAGGGCCCTACATTCTTGAAGGGGCAACACAGAAATGGATGATAGCTGGACAGATGAATGGTTGGGAAAACTATGGAAAACTAAAGAAAAATATCATACAGTTAAATACAGGTATACTACTTACAGGACTAAGCACATATTCCCTAGCACGTCGATCTTCTGTGCGAAACAACTCTTCACCTGTAGATTCCCAGCGGCCTTAAAAAAAAAATTTAAAAATAAATTTATCACCCATTATCGATATAAATGCAAATTTATGGTTAATTTGAGAACTGCAGTATACATTCAGATGATACAAGGATACTGTCTCATGTATCTTAGGAGATCAGGTGAAAACTAAATTTGCTGTACTTTGCTCTAGTGAAACTTTGCAGCTAATGACTTGAAGGAGCTCATGTGGATGCATTTGGAGCTTTTGCCAGCTGCTTCCAGACTATCTAGTCATCTCATACCTACAAAATTATTTTTTGATGCAACAGGGGGGGGGGGGAATCAGCTTGCTAAAAAAATGTGCGACTTTATCTGTAGCTGCTATACCACAGCACACATTAACCTAAAAACTGACACATATTTCATTACATTCTCCATGAAACACTATAACCAGAAGTCAATCACAGACACTTTAGCAAAAGTCTGTCTTTTCTTATAAACCAGGGGAATGGTGGTTGCAATTCTCATGTTAAATATGCAAATTTTCCCATCAACCTTAAGACTCATACACGTGTTCAGTTTTAACTGTCAATCTGACTGCACAAAGTGGTTCAGTATGTGGTTTATGCAAGTAGGTGCTCGGAATCAGTCAGTTTAAAAGTGAGGATGCATGACATGCATCCAAACACTCAAACCAGCATGTGCAAACCATTTTGTGCAGTTGGACTGACAGTTTTTTCTACAGAATTTTTTTTTGTGTGTGAGAAATTTGGTCACACTGTGTCAGTGAAGCCCATTTGGGAATTTCATGTGTGTGGGACAAATACAGGCAGCTGAGAGATTGGTGCATTTAGTGACATGTACACTCTCATGACAGCCCTGAAAAGCCACCAGCAGGGAGCATAAGGCAGTAATTTCTCTGTGGGGTATGACACCATAGCTAACTGACTGGCAGAGTTTGTAACCCAAAAGGCTAGTGTGTGTTACTTTCCAGTCTGAAATCTTTTTCTTTCTTTTCAACACCTGCTGTTGCTGGATGTTTTAGTTCAAACTGCTGGAGTCAGATGTGCCCTTCATGAACTCATTCACTACATGAGGTTTCCCATGAGTTCCATTACACTGTGTGAGGATTATAAAAATGAATATGACATCCTCTGACTGAAGGAGTTAATAATTCAGAACAGTAAAACACAGTAAACTCCCGATTATCAGGCACTGCATTACCTGGTATACGATATTATCCAGCGTAGCCATGGGCTGAATTAAAATGGTATCCAGCAGTAAGCATAAAATCTTTTACATTTTCCGACATGAAGAACCTTTTCTTCTGGCTACAAGTACAGTAGTGCACCAACTTTCGCTACAGCAGGATTCGCGGAATCCACTTTCGCGGCATGCACCAAATATTCCCTAACTTCCACTTTCGCTTGAAAAAAATCGATTTTCGCGCACAAATTTTGGGTTTGAGACAATATTTTGAACTTCGAATTTCCTGCACCGCCCGCCCGCAACCCACCGCCATCTTGAATGATGTCATGTCAACACTCTGTCCACCCAATCCCGCCATTGTGTACGAGCGTGCTACCTCCATTGTGTTGGATTCTCACGGTTCAATGGCCTCTACTATACCTGGTAGTGTGGGGAAAGGGCCTGGTGGTGTGGGGGGAGAGCCTGGTGGTGTGGGGGGAGGGCCGGGAGGCAGTGGTGGTGATAAAAAGTGGCCGGGACATTCAAAGTCGGGAGGAAAGGCCAAAGCTAAAAGAGAGTATCGTGTTGGAGTGAAGAAACGGCAGTATAATAATGAAATGAAAAGGAAGATAGTTGTTTGTATCTCACAATGCAATGTACAATAGTGATTTGATGTACTGTATTGCAAGTGAAAATGAAAATCTGATGTTACTTTAGGATAACCGGGAACCAATTAGCCTTTTTGCCATAAAGACAATGCCCCAACTTTCGCTAATTCCACTTTCGCGCATTATTTTTGGACCCAATTAGGCGCGAAAATTGGTGCCCCACTGTACATTATTATCCAACATGAGACAGTTGTTGTCACCAAACATCCGGCTATAATCACAAATATATAAATTAAATACACAAAAATAATAGGGTTATACTGTACTGCAATATGAAAATGGTAATGTTGAGGGAGGGAGGGTTGCTGGTTGGTTGGCCTCATAGCTCAACAGGGTGGGTAGTGAGGGGAGATGCAGTGGCAGGGAGTAAATGAGGTTTCACTGGCTATGGCAGGGGAGGGAGAATTCAAAAACAGAATTTTCATGGCTGGCAGCAGGTACATGGATGTTCCCTCACTCTCCATTGTATTCCTCCATCTCTATGATGCCGTTATACAAAAAAACCTACATTGCACTCTCTTCCAAAGCATTATTATTGTTCGGCATTCTCCTCTTGGGTAAGCATAGTCCGGATCAAAAGAAAGTATCCAGGCCTTGTCGATGCCATGTCCAGGAAGCCAAGAATAGTCTGGTGTTTGGACACAGCTTCAAACCCCCCTTCCCTCCTCCTTCCTCCCATTATCAACCACCACCAACTCACTCCTTTGCTTCACTGTTCGAAATGTGCACGCACACACACACACACACACACACACACACACACACACACACACACAGAAATGTATGATAAAATAAGGAAAGAAAGACTGGTCATTACAAGCCTGACTCAATCCTATATATTTTTTTTTTAATAACGGAACAGAGGAAGGAAACACAAGTGAATAAGAAAAAAAATAATAATCCATACACCAGATTACTGGCATCCCTCATTCATAAAAAAATTCATAAAAGTTGGACTTGAATGGCTGTAGGTTGAGGTTTGGGAGGAAACAACCCTGGGGAAGCAAGTTCCACCGAGATGCAGTTCGGGGAATAAAAGAATTCTGATAGGCAGAAGTTCTGCAATATTGCTGTGTGACATTCCAGTCATGAATGCCACCAGATGCCCATGTAGCATGAGGGAAGGTATGGAGAGGTGGCACAAGTGATGTAACTTCGTCCGAACATTTGCCATAAAAGTATCAATAAATTAATGCAAGGGAGGAAACATTCCTTCTTACTTGTAGGGGAGGTACTTTATTTGTAACAGCAGGGTTAATAATAATTCCAACAGCTTTGTTCTGAATTCTGTCTAGTTGTTTTAGTGGAACCTCTCCACATCCATTCCACAAGGGTGAGCAATAATCTAGCCGAAAGCACACAAGCCTCTTAAAAATTATAGCTGACTGCTCATCAACGAAGAAGTTAGGGACTCTGTTCAATAATTCAAGTTTCTTTGAGGCGGTTTGAGCAAGTGATCTGACATGAAATGTCCAGCTGAGGGCACTGTTAGGTGAAACCGAGAATTTCAATACTTTTGGAGATGGAAAGATTAGTAGCATTGATGGTATTATACGTATCTGGCAATACCTGTCTATTAGTAAATTGTATATATTTGGTTTTACTGCCATCAAATTAGATAAGATAATAAGTATTCATTTATGGAGATGGCTGCACTGAGTTCTGAGTTAGAGAGATTAAACTTTGTAAATGGGTGTTTGAGTGTGAACGAACTGTGAAGTGTTGTGTCATCTGCATATGTTTGATGGGATAGTGGGTGACAGATAAAAGATTAATATGAACTAGGAATAGGGTTGGTGCTAGAACTGATCCATAAGGCACACCAGCATTAACTGAGTCGCAATTGGACTATACATCATCTACGTTTATTCTTATTTTTCAGTCACTGAGATATGAGGAAAGCAGAGGAACAAAAGACGTTAGTCCATAACAAGGGAGTCTGGATAGCAGGGAACTGTGCCACACACTGTCAAAAGCTTTAAAAATATCAAATACCACCCACTCCGTCTTGGAGAGTGTCAATGCAATTAGAGTAATGTAATTCAGTATGTAAAAATATGTGTCACAGGTGAGCTGTGTTCTACCCTAAGCTAAATAAAACTGCCAGCCAGTGACAGGAACAAAATACACCCACCACATATTGACTTAGAATCTACACACAGAATTGCTATGGGAGAATTGTCTGTCTTTGCTTTGTGTTTCCACCTCTACCAAGTGAATTTTGTGGGCAAGAAGTAACTGGTAACTCCTCAGATGCTGGCGGGAGGTGGTGAAACACTCAGCACATCAGTGCTTGCTCAGAAGTGAAAGTGGGAGTATATGTTCCTGTCGCTCAGAGCTTGCACCTCCCTCTTTTTTCGTATGCATTAGTGTTTGCCCTGTTATTTTCCTAGAGTCGAGTTATCATGCCTGGAAAGTACTGCTCAAGGGATGAGAGAGGCCATATCATTGCAGGGAGGCAGGATAATGTCCCTATCAACATGATTTGTGAATGTACTGGATGCGCCAAGTCGACCGTCATGAAAATTCTTACAGCAGCATGCCGCCTGCCACCTGATGTTGTACCAGAGCACAAGCATGGCGATGGAAAGAAGAGGACGACTTCCAGAGGAACAGATACACTTCTGAAGAGGGAAGCAAGCAAGAGTCCTCGACTGACACCAGCAGAATTGAAGAGAATCAATCTCCAGCTGTTACATCTCAATTCGAACTATCCAACACCGCTTGCAGAAGGAGCCGGGTTTGCCAAGTCGCACTGCAGCCAAGAAACCGCTTCTCACTAACCGCAAGAAGAAGCAGCACATTCAGTTTGTCAAGAAGTATGCACACTGGATATTGCATGAGTGGAGAAAAGTTATGTTTTCCGATGAAAGCACATTTCAAGTGTTCCAGGTGCGTTCTGCCAAGGTTCGTCGCCCTGCCTACCGTAGTCAATATGACCCTGCTTACACAGTGCCGACTGTTGAGCACCCACAATCAGTAATGGTATGGGGGTGTTTCACAGGTGAAATGGGAAGGGGAGGCCTCTACTTTCTTCCTAAGAACTTGATGATGAATGGTGACAGGTACATTCAAATATTGAAAGATCATCTGTTAAACTTTTTTGCTATTCATGGGTGTGACTTTTTCATGCACGATTCAGCTCCAAGTCACAAGTCAAGAAAGGTGACAAAATGGCTTCAGGATAATCAGATTGAGGTCCTTGACTGGCCTGGCAACAGTCCGGATCTAAATTCTATAGAAAACCGCTGGGCAAAGATGAAGAAAATCATGGCAGAGAAGAATACACCCAATCTGGACAACCTTAAGACTGAACTGACAAATGTTTGGTACAAAGAAATGTCCTTAGACTGCTTCAGAGATCTAAGTGATTCCATGCCAAAATGCATCCAACTAGTCCTGAAAAACAAGGGAAACATGATTTCATATTAATGGATGACATTTCATGAACAAACATTGTGATATACTATGATTTCTGTGTTTTTTAATACCTTGTGGGGGGAGGTCCTAAGTCAATTGGCGGTAGCTGTGTATATATATATATATCTATATATATATATATATATATATATATATATCTATATATATATATATATATATATATATATATATATATATCTATATCTATATATATATGTAATCCCTCCAATATCTGGATGCCCATTTTCCGGACATTTTCGTCCCGGGATCCAATATTCCCAAAATGGGCCAAAAACTGCAAAAAATTCGAAAAAAATCCGACTTTTTCCCGCCCGTAATTTGAAGTTGGCACACGCGGCGCAGGCCAACTGTGTTCTGGTGCATTGTTCTGCCGACGTCCGCTAGAGCGCCCCTGCATCCTCCCCACTTACCGCCCGTCTCTTGTTGTGTGTGCACGCTTGTCGTCATGGCCGCCCACGTGCTTGCTTTTGTGGTGGTGCCTTACCTGCTGCAGGCTCTTCTGCTGCTCTCGTGCCTCTCCTTCGTGTGTGTAGTGATGGCCCCGATGACTGAGAAGAGGAAGAGAGTCGTTTTGACTCTGGAGAAGAAGAGGAGATACTGGACAAGGTGGATGCGGCATGGTCTACCTCACGTATCCTCCGTGAATTCAACCTGGCCCGGTCTATTTTGTTGTTATCAAGAGATCCCGCGACAAACTCATGCAGTACACGGCTGACTTCTCGTCGAAAAGCAAATGCAACGTGGAGAGGAAGGTGATGTATACTCCCAAGTATGCAGAAGTCGACCACTCTATGTTGATTTGGTATCAACAGCAACGTGCTGCTGGTGTGATGGTGCATGGCACGGAGCTGAGGGCTGCTGCTGAGAAGTTCGCAAGGCTTCACGACGCCCTAGACTTCAAGGCATCCAAAGGTTGGCTCTTCGCATTCAAGTTAAGACATGGCTTTACCAACCGTAAGTCTCATGGCGAAGCTTTGGACGCCAACGAGGATGGAGTAGAGGAGTTTCGGCAGATGGTGAAGCACTTGATCGACAGGGAGGGCCTAACTCTCGGTCAAGTCTACAATGCTGACGAAACTGGCTTACTCTATTGCTCTTTGCCTACAAACACTCTAGCCGAGGAGACGGAGAAGTGTGTACCTGGCCGCAAGCTCTGCAAGCAACGGATATCTGCTTTGTGTTGTGCCAATGCTAACGGCATGCACCGGCTTAAGCCCGTTACTGTTGGCCGTGCAAAGCAGCCTCGGTGCCTTCGTGGGGTGATGGATGTCCTTCCTGTCGTCTGGTATCATTCCTTGAAGGCATGGTTCACAGCCCTGATCTTCAAAGACTAGTTCCACCACCATTTCGTCAAGGAAGTCATCCATTACCAGACGAAGAAACTGGGAATCCCACACTACCAGGTAAAGGCCCTCCTTCTCCTCGACAATGCACCTGCCCACCCGTGCGACAAAGAGTTGGTGACTGAGAATGGGCGCATTAGGAGCATGTTTCAGCCACCTATTACGACTGCTCTCATCCAACCAATGGACCAAGGAGTGATCGTGGCAACGAAGAGGTTGTACCGAAGGAAGTTCCTGGATGAGGCGATGGTTGTTTTTGAGGACGAGGACGAGTGCAGAGAGGGACGGGACATGCGAGGCCAGCGGACTTTGGAAAACATTCGCCGCTACAACATCAAGTCTGACATCTACAACTGGGCCAGTGCATGGAAGGAAATCCCTGTCAAGACTAGAAAATGGTTGGTCTCGTCTGCTTCTCGGAACGGATGTGGAGCACGATTTCCTAGGTTTTGACATGGATGACTTCCATGCACGTCTACGTGTGCATGGCAAACGATGTTGATGTGGACGAAGTGCGTGAGTGGTTGGATGACGACGAGGGCGATCCTGGGTATCAGACCATGTCTGATATCGAGATCGCATCTTCAGCTGCAGGTGTCAGTACCCAGCTTGAAGATTCCGACGAGGACGGCGACAATGATGCGGACTCCTCTCAGCGTGACACTACGTCAGCCATCCCCAAGCTGAGCGCACTCCGGGAACACCTAGAGTTCGTTCTTGACTACCTGGAATACCCGGACTGCAACAGGGAGATGGGGCCCTTGGGACTTGTGAAGGAAGTGCGTGCTTTCAGGCAGCGCATCATTAATCGTCAAAATCGTCGTTCCTTGCATCAATCAACCACTGACAGCTTTTTCAGGCCCGTGACCCCTGCTGTGCCCAGCCCTGGCTCCACTCCATTTCCTCCCCAAGACAGGGCCTCATCCTCCAAGCCACAGCCCAACACATCAGGCACGGTGGAGTCACCACTCAACGTGTGTTTGCGCCTCTCTTCAGAGTCGTCTGCAATGGGTACACCATCACCACGACCCAGCGACGCACCCTAGGTCTCCTGCATGTGCTACTCTCAGACTCTGACAGTGATTAGACGCCAAGAACTTCTCCACTAGATCACACGGGAATTTACAGTGTTGTGCAGTGAAAAAAAAAAGTGCATAGTGTTAAGGAATTTGAGTTCTGTGTGAAAAGACAAAGATTTAATGGACTGTAAATGTAACATACATTAACTTGAGTGTGTTTTGTTTAGAAAATGGTTTTATGAGTGGAAAGACTTAAAGTGCAGAGTGCAACACTTATTTCATTCAAGTACAATGGAGCGCAAGTAAGACAAGAGTGCGCAGTGTTAAGAGAATGGAATTCTGAGTGCAAATGACTAAGTTCTGTGCAAGACTTCACGAACAGTGTACTGCAAGTACTTCAGGAACTCCTCCTTACTGTCAGTGTCTAAGAGGAGGCGGGTATATTCATCGAGATGGCCAGGGACTTGCTGTTTGTACCCAGAATGTTTCATATTGTACTGTACTGTATTTTCCATACTTACCTCTAACACCTCATTTTATGTCCCTTATTGGTGTGAATAGTGTCTTAGGTGCTATGCATGTGCAGTAGGGAGGTGTTTTTCTGAGTTAGGCTACGTTAGGGTCCATAACTACCAGTCCAGGAGCCAGGGACTTGTTGTAAGTACCCAGAATGTTTAATATTGTATAAACCTACCTCTAAAACCTCATTTTATGGTTCTTTTGCATTTATTTCAGTCTTTTATGTCCCTTATTGGTGTGATTTGGGTCTTAAATAGGTGCTAAGCATGTCCAGAGGGAGTTGTATAGATATTTTTCTGAGTTAGGGTCCATAAGTACAAGTCCAGGAGGCTGGGGCCCAATATCCGGAAAGGATCACTATCCGGACATGCTGTTGACTCTATTACATCGGATATTGGAGAGATCACTGTATAAATATATATATATATATATATATATATACATATATACACCATCGTACATACTCTTCACAGCATTCAACAACTTCCCCTCTACTCCATATATGCTTCCGGGTGGATAGACACGGATTGTGGAAAGTGTTAAGAATATATGGAGTAGATGGGAAGTTGTTGAATGCTGTGAAGAGTATGTACGATGGTGCGAAGGCTGCAGTGCGTGTGGATGGTGAACTAAGTGAATTTTTCTCTTTGAAAGTTGGGTTGAAACAGGGATGTGTCATGTCTCCATGGTTATTCAATCTGTACATGGATGGGGAAATAAAAGAGGTACAAGGTAGGGAAGTGGATGTTGGAGTGGCCCTGGTGAGAAAGGGTAGTGTTTGGAAACTCCCTGTACTGTTGTTTGCAGATGATACTGTGTTGTTGAGTGAAGGCGAAGGGGAGCTGCAAGGCTTGGTGGATGAGTTTAGGAGTGAGTGTAAGAAACGGAATCTAAAGGTGAATGTAGGGAAGAGTAAAGTGATGGTCTTTGAGAGAGGTGAAGTCAGTGAATGTACAGCGAGGTTGGATGGTGAGGAATTGGAAAATGTGAGTACGTTTAAGTACTTGGGTAGTGTGATGAGTAAGGATGGAGGTTTGGAGGGTGAAGTGCTTGAAAGGGTACAGCAGGGAAGAAAGGTTGCTGGTTCTTTGAAAGCAGTGATAAGAAACAGAGAAGTGAGCATGGAAGTGAAAAAGTTACTACATGACAGTATTGTGATACCAACTCTAACGTATGGAAGTGAAGCTTGGACGTTGTTGGAAGGACACAAGTCAAGAGTGAGAGCAGTGGAAATGAGTTATTTATGAGGAGCCTGTGGAGTCACATGGAGAGACAGGCTGACGAATGAGGATATAAAGGAGTGTTGTGGAGTGGATGTGGATGTGATAGGAAGCGTTATGAGGAACACACAGAGGTGGTTTGGCCATGTGGAGAGGATGGAGGGTGAAAGACTGACGAAGAGAGTGTATGTGAGTGAGGTGGAGGGGGGAAGAGGGAGGGGGAGGCCGAGGATGAGATGGAGGGATGGGGTGGAGAGGTATATGAGAGAGAGGGGTGTGAGTTGGGAGTAGGGCAGTGAAATGGCGGGGACAGGGCGACTTGGAGGCGATTTGTTTGTGGCCACCCCAAACAGGATTGAGGCGTCTGGCAATAGATAGATAGATAGATAGACATATATATATATATATATATATATACTGTATATATATATATATATGTATTTTACTTTCATACATAAATAATGGTGGTAGGTGGTGGGAGCCATCATCCACTCCCTTGATGTACTAGTGCATACTTTTTCCTTCACATTTACCATATCATTCTTTTACCGTGTCTGCACTCCTCTATTCATATTTCTCCCAACTTTCCTGTCACTTTTTATCACTCTTCTTTCTCTCTCAGGTGGGGTCACACTGAGTAACAAGCCTGATAGTTTCCTGTAAGCCAGGAAACCATTTACTATGCTGGGTGGTGACTGCACAGCCAACTCATATTTGTTCCCTACATGTTAACAAGTGGGTTGGCACAGGGGTAGTGCCCCTCCCTATAAATCACTAATGCAAAGACAAACAGCAACCCCTTATGGGATTATGGTGTCTGGCTATAGATAGATAGATGGATGTATAAATAAAGTATAGTCTTTGACTTAATATTTGCTTATGCTTACCACACGAAACTGATGATTATAGAGTGGGGAGTGAGTGTTGGTTAAAGGTTTAATGCAATTCTAAGAGTAAATATGGACTTATGTAAAAATTTGACCGATATACTAACTGTGGGAACCAATTAATTACATAAGTTGAGAAGTACTTGTATGTGTGATAACCAAGGGAACACTGCACATGGAATAGTCACAGATGTTACTGCGACCTTAATGAGAGTTGGGTTTGGAAACTGCCTGTACAATACCGTATTGTTGTTTGCTGATAATACTGTTCTGTTTGGAGAAGAAGCAGAAGCTGGAAAGTTTGGTGAGAGAAATGTAATCTGAAAGCAAATGCAGCAGAGTAGCTTAAAGTTACAGTCTTTTGGATGAAATAAGTCACAAAGTACATTGTGAGGGTGAATGGTCAGGCAATGGGAGACTGTGAGTGTCTTCAAATATTTACATACTGTACTGTACTTTTTTTTTTTTTTTTTTTTTTTTAATGCAAGGAAGAAGAAACCAAAGGTCAGAAGCCTGACAGATTGTATCCTCCAGGAAAAAATAAAAATAAAATAATAGACAGCCAATTCAAGATCCACTCATTTTGAGATGCCTGGACACACTGCATTTAAAAGACTGGAGGTTACAGACAGAGGAAGCAAAAATGCATAAGTTTAGAGAATGAAGTACAAGAAAGAATATTGCAGGGAAGGAAGGTTGTAGGCTCATTGAGAGAAGTGATTAGGAACAGGGAACTGAGCACGGAAATAAAGAAGCCAATGCATGACAACATTGTGATCCCCACTCCAGCATATGGAAGTGAAGCCTGGACTCTGCTGGAAGGACAGTGACCAAATGTTAAAGGAGGGGTGGAAATTAGTGTTTTGGAAGGATCATCTGAACTTACATAAAGAGACAGACACAAATGAGAGAGTGAAAAAGCACTGCAGTGTGGATGTGGATAAGCTGTAAAACATTAGATTCATCTTGAAATGTGGAGAGAATGGAGAATGAGAAACTGAAAGGAAGTGTGTGTGTGTGTGTCAGTGAGATGGAGGGGGAGAGAGGGGAGAGGAGACCAAGGATGAGATGATGGCAAGGAGTGGAGAGGTATAAGTGTGAGGGGATGCAAGCTTGACAGACCCTGACTAACTGCCAGAGGACAGGTTGACAATAAAGTACTTAAGGCCACCCCTTCTGGGAATAAGAAGTCTGGCTATAAATAGTAACATTTAGCAAAAAATCAGCTAGAAGTGTGTATTTACCTAGTTGTATTTATCTGGCTGTGATATATGGGAAATGAGCTACGCTCGTGGGGTTCCGTTTCTTTTTCTCTATCTATCTATATCTATAGCCAGACGCCTCAATCCCGTTCGGGGTGGCCACAAACAAATCGCCTCCACATCATCCTGACCCCCGCCATTTCACTGCCCTGCTCCCAACTCACACCCCCTTCTCTCATATACCTCTCCACTCCATCCCTCCATCTCATCCTCGGCCTCCTCCTCCCTCTCCCCCCCTCCACCCCACTCACATACACTCTCCTCATCAGTCTCTCACCCTCCATCCTCTCCACATGGCCAAACCACCACAGTGTGTTCCTCCTAATGGTTCCTATCACATCCATATTCACACCACAACACTCCTTTATATCCTCATTTGTCAGCGTCTCTCTCCATGTGACTCCACAGGCTCCCTCTTAAATAACTCATTTCCACTGCTCTCACTCTTGACTTGTGTCCTTCCAACAACGTCAAGCTTCACTTCCAAATGTCAGAGTTGGCATCACAATACTGTCATGCAGCAACTTTTTCACTTCCATGCTCACTTCCGTTTCTCATCACTGCCTTCAAGGAACCAGCAACCTTTCTTCCTTGTTGCACCCTTTCAAGCACTTCACCCTCCAAACTTCCATCCTTACTCATCACACTCCCCAAGTACTTAAACGTACTCACATTTTCCATTTCCTCACCATCCAACCTCAATGTACATTCACTGACTTCACTTCTCTCAAAGACCATCATTTTACTCTTCCCTACATTCACCTTTAAATTCCGTTTCTTACACACTCTCCCAAACTCATCCACCAAGCCTTGCAGCTTCCCTTCGTCTTCACTTAGCAACACAGTATCATCTGTAAACAACAGCACAGGGAGTTTCCAAACACTACCCTCTCTCAATAGGGCCACTCCAACATCCACTGCCCTACCTTGTATCTCTTTTATTACCCTATCCATGTACAGATTGAACAACCATGGGGACATGACACATCCCTGTTTCAACCCAACTTTCAAAGAGAAAAAAAATCACTCAGTTCATCATCCACACGCACTGCAGCCTTAGCACCATCATACATACTCTTCACGGCATTCAACAACTTCCCATCCACTCCATATATTCTTAATACTTTCCACAATCCTTGTCTATCCACCCTGTCATATGCTTTCTCACTTTTTGATTGATTCATTACCCATTATGAAACTCAGTGATGGCCTCTTGGCACTCTTACCATCCATCATCCATTCATATTCCAATCCTACGTTGACCCATGAGAAGCGTACGAGCCCGGGGCTAGGCAGTTGGTCCTGACATTTATGATGAGAGTGACCAACCTCACTCATCCCTGAGTGGCATTACATGAGCAATAAACCCCAACCACCCCTTGGATATAAACCTTCAATGGCTCAATCCGATTGGAGCACAATAATTACCCACTAAACCACCAGGTGCCAAAATTTGGTTATATGGTTACCACCCAGCATAGTAAATAGTTTGCTGGTGTACAGGAAACCATTTGACTTATCACTCAGTGTAGAGTCATCCATAGGCAGAAGGACGAGGAAAGAATAAAGGAATCAAAGACAGAAGAGGGAGTATAAAGTCACCCGTAGGCAGAAGGACGAGGAGAGAATGACGAAAAGAAAGATAGAAAAAGATGGAAGGAAAGAAGGATGGAGGAGAGGACTGGGCAGACACCCGAGAGCAGCACTACACTGAGTGAGTGGATGGTGAGTGCCCCCACCTACCCCATTTCCAATATTTTACATTTTTTTGCATTAAATTTAATTTTTTCCCACATCTGGCTCCAATCTTGGATCTTATTCAGGTCTTCCTGCAGCATTTTACAATTTTCTTCAAATTCTACTCTCCTCAAGATTTTTGCATCATCAGCAAACAGACTTGCATAACTGTTCACTCCATCTACCATATCATTTACGTAAATTAGGAACATTACTGGCACTAACACCGAGTCCTGTGGGATTCCACTTGTTACTTCCCTCCATCCGGACATCTTGTCCTTTTTTACTGTCCTCATTTATCTGTCTCTCAAGAAGTCTCTCATCCACTCCAGGACGTTTCCCTTCAGTCCTCCTATGTGCTCCAATTTCCACAATAGTAGTTTGTGGGGTACCTTGTCAAAAGCTTTCTCCAAATCTAGATACACACAATCCACCCAGCTGTCTCTCTCCTGCAGCACATAAATCGCTCTTGAGTAAAAGCTCAGCAAGTTGGAAACACATGACCTTCCACTTCTGAATCCAAACTGGCTCTCAGCCATTACGTTCATCTCCTCCAGATATTTTATCCATCTGTCTTTCAGGATTCTCTCGTACAATTTTGCAACTTAGCTCTAATTTATAAGAGCCATGTGCACACTCAGCTTTAATATTGCTCACCCTTGTGGAATGGATGTGGAGAGGTTACACTAAAGCAACTAGACAAAATTCAGAACAAAGCTGTTAGAATTATTAACAACCCTGCAATTACAAATAAACTACCTCCCCTACAAGTAAGAAGGAATGTTGCCTCCCTTGCATTATTTTACAGATATTTTTATGGCAAATTCTCAAATGAAGTTGCGTCCATTGTGCCACCTCTCTGTGCCTTCCCTCATGCTACACGTGCATCTCTCTGGAACTTGCTTCCCCAGAGTTGTTTCCCTCCAAACTTCAACTCAAAGCTGTTCAAGCCTAACTGTTACAGATATTTCATTAACAGTGGACACCAGTAATCTGGTGTACGGATTATTTTTTTTTTCATTTGTTTTTCTTTCCTCTGTTCTGTTATTTAAAAAAAAAAAAAAAAAAAAAAAAACTATGCTGGTCAGGGACACTGGTTTATAATTCAGGGGTTCTCCCTTGTTTCCTCCCTTATAAATTGGTACCACACTGGCCCACATCCGTTCCCGAGGCACTTTCCCTTCTTCCAGAGAACAGACAATTACATAATTAATCATATCTGCCAGTTGTTCTCTGCATTCTTTCAGTACCCAGGTAGAGATTCCATCCAGTCCTGGGGCTTTCCTTACATACTGAGTTTCCAGTAATTTATAGACTTCCTGCACTTCCACTTTTATGTCTTTTATCACTACATTTTTAGTCACACTCTCCCCCTCTACAAAATTCCTTTCTTTAGTGAAAATTGATTGGAAACATTTGTTCATTATTTCAGCTTGCATTGCCACATCTTTGTAGACCTCTCCTTCTACTTTCAGTTGGGTGATTCCTTCCTCTTGTTTCAATTTGCCATTAACAAATCTATAAAACAATTTGGGTTCTTCCTTACATTTGTCAATTATATCTTTTCAAAGTTCCTTTCTTCCTCTCTGCATATTCTTGTATACTCATTTCTAGTTTTTATATTCTTCCTTTGATTTATTATTATCCCTCTTTCTCCATTTGTTCCATGCCATGTCCCTTTCTTTTTCTGCTATCATGCACCTTCTGTTAAACCAATCCTTCTTCCTGTTTTCTTTCCCACTTACTCTTAGAACATGATTCTCCATTCCCGAATTATAGAAGTCTACAAAGATAGCCCACTTCCTCTGTGTCTCTCTTGTTTCTCTGTATTTTCTCCAATCTGCATTTTCAAAAAATTTCCTCAATCCTATAAAGTTTGCTTTCCCACAGTTGTATCTTCCCTCCCTATAAAGCTCATCTCTTGGCACCACGTTCCCTTTTATCATGTGGAACTCAATGACCACATGATCACTTTTTCCTACAGGACACTGATATTTTAAATTTTCAACTACATCAGGTTCTTTAGTTAGTAGTAAATCTAATCTTGCTTGTGTGTCATCTCCTCTGAATTAAGTCTCTTCTTTGACCCATTGGGTCATAATATTATTAATTGCAATATTTAACAATACAGTGCCCTTGGAATCTTCATTGCTTCCCGAGTCCCATTCCTCCCAGTTCACCTCTTTACAGTTAAAATCCCCCATCATAGTTATGTTACTGCTTTTCTCAATCATTTTCTCAAGATAGCTACCCATGTCTGACAACATCTGATATTCATTGTCCTTCGATGCCCTTGTCTTAGGGGGAACGTATACCACAGCAATGTCTCTCTTGCCATTCTCTCTTCTGTTTTCATATTTATCGTTTCAGCCTTACCCTCTCCCAGTTCCACATTTTCCACACTGATGTTGTTATTCATTGCTCTCATCACTCCTCCTCCCATTTTCTCTTTTCTGTCTCTTCTCCACAGTTTGTATTTGCCATCTCCCATATGGATGTCAATATCCTCTCTTAACTTGGTCTCTATAAGGCACATAATATCTGGTTCATGTACCCTCAAGTAATCAGTGATTTCTAACCTTGCCAATATTAAACCATCAACATTAGTATATGCCACTTTCCAACTTTTATCGCTGTTCTTTATTCCCTCATCTCTCCCTCTCTCCATTGGTACCACCTCCTCAATTTCTGATCCATAACTCTCCGACAGAACACTGTCTTCTCTTCCTCCGTTCTCTTCGTTTTTTGCCTTTGCTTCCTTTAACAGCTCCTTTACCTTAGCTCTTTCTTCATCATTTGTGTCTCTCCTTATCCAAACATTCATGAGCTCTTCCTTTTCTGATAATTTCCATGTTGTTGATAATTTCATTTACTATTACCTGAGACTTAAACTTTACTTTAAGTGGCCTCTCCCCTCCTTTCTCGTACTTTTCTAGCCTAAACACTATTTCAATCTGTTCTTAAGCTTCATTGTTACTCTCCATAACTACTGATACTATCTCTTTTGCCTTATTCAGTTCTTCTCTTTCCCTTTCTGATCTTGATATCATCCATTTTTCTTTTAGTCTTGAAATTATCACGCATTTTGTCTTGTCTGCTACATCCCTGACTAAAGATTCTCTACTTTTTTAGTACCCTAACCACTTCCTTTTCCACCTTTTCCCTGCTTTGTTGTTCTATAATCTCCTTCAAATTTATATTTCCTTCCTCCTGGATTTTCTTCCACCCCTTGTGTTGCTCCTTGATTTCCTTAATATGTTCATCACGCATCCTTGACTTTGATTCATGCTCATCTAGTTTACTTTTCATCCTGTCCCTTTCTTCTTCCAACCTCTTATTTTCCCTCTTAAGCTGTTTTATTTCATTTAAGACAAATTCATTACTCAATTTTAATTCTGTAACTTGCCTTTCTTGGTCAGCAATGCATGTACAAACGTTATCCAACTTGTTTTGAAGTATCTTAATCTCTTTATCCTGTTCTAAGGTCCGTTCCTGTAACTCTTTAATTATTGACCATCTATCTATCTATCTATTGCCAGACGCCTCAATCCCATTTGGGGTGGCCACAAACAAATCGCCTCCAAGTCGCCCTGTCCCCCGCCATTTCACTGCCCTGCTCCCAACTCACACCCCCCTCTCTCATATACCTCTCCACCCCATCCCTCCATCTCATCCTCGGCCTCCCCCTCCCTCTTCCCCCCTCCACCTCACTCACATACACTCTCTTCGTCAGTCTTTCACCCTCCATCCTCTCCACATGGCCAAACCACCTCAGTGTGTTCCTCATAACGCTTCCTATCACATCCACATCCACACCACAACGCTCCTTTATATCCTCATTCGTCAGCCTGTCTCTCCATGTGACTCCACAGGCTCCTCTTAAATAACTCATTTCCACTGCTCTCACTCTTGACTTGTGTCCTTCCAACAATGTCCAAGCTTCACTTCCGTACGTTAGAGTTGGTATCACAATACTGTCATGTAGTAACTTTTTCACTTCCATACTCACTTCCCTGTTTCTTATCACTGCTTTCAAAGAACCAGCAACCTTTCTTCCCTGCTGTACCCTTTCAAGCACTTCACCCTCCAAACCTCCATCCTTACTCATCACACTACCCAAGTACTTAAACGTACTCACATTTTCCAATTCCTCACCATCCAACCTCGCTGTACATTCACTAACTTCACCTCTCTCAAAGACCATCACTTTACTCTTCCCTACATTCACCTTTAGATTCCGTTTCTTACACACTCTCTCAAACTCATCCACCAAGCCTTGCAGCTCCCCTTCGTCTTCACTCAATAACACAGTATCATCTGCAAACAACAGTACAGGGAGTTTCCAAACAATATCCTCTCTCACCAGGGCCACTCCAACATCCACTACCCTACCTTGTACCTCTTTTATTACCCCATCCATGTACAGATTGAACAACCATGGAGACATGACACATCCCTGTTTCAACCCAACTTTCAAAGAGAAAAATTCACTTAGTTCACCATCCACACGCACTGCAGCCTTCGCACCATCGTACATACTCTTCACAGCATTCAACAACTTCCCATCTACTCCATATATTCTTAACACTTTCCACAATCCTTGTCTATCCACCCTGTCATATGCTTTCTCCAAATCCATGAAAGCCGCATACAACTTCTTTCCCTTCTCTAGAAACTTTTCCACCTACTTTAATTCCTGGACATTCCTCTCTGCCATTTTCTCCACTCCTGCAACTCTTGTTTGATTCAGTTTAACACTTCTTTCACCCTTATCCTTGTCAGTAAAGCCCTCAAACTTGCCGCCATCAAGTGTAAACAAAGAGCTACCTCCTTCTGCCATGTTGCAACCAATGAAAACTTTACACTTTCACTGTATTTTGTACTCTTCTTGGACCAAAATCTGCTCTTTTTTCACTACTATCAGATGGAACCACTATTCACATATTCATTTACATAATCACAAAAGCCTGGGTTCCTTTTTGCTGCTGGTTCGGCGATTAATTTCCCATGATCCACAAAGAGCTCCATCTCTGTTGGCGACCTGTGTGTGTGTGTGTGTATGTAATAATAATTCCCATATTATTTACTCAGTGCAGCCAGTGATTGAATACATGTCTTTTATCTAGTATTCTAACCACGGGGGATCAACTGGCTAACTCTGGCGGCTCTTTAATGTGTCAACACACTACCAAGTCCCACAAGGGCTGGATTATGGCAAAGACACAAGGATACAGGCCACCTAATCACTACCCCATCAATTTTCAAACCCTTGAAGGTCTTCCATCACTCTCTCTCTCTCCCTGTGTGTGTGTGTGTGTGTGTGTGTGTGTGTGTGTGTGTGTGTGTGTGTGTGTGTGTGTGTGTGTGTGTGTGTGTGTGTGTGTGTGTGTGTGTGTGTGTGTGTGTGTGTGTGTGTGTGTGTGTGTGTGTGTTTCACATGGCCTTGACTCACTACCCGCCAAGCTATATGAATTGGCTTCATGTGCAAACATCAATCCATCCATCAAAAACTCACCCTGGCTAAAACAATGAAATTGTTAGGGTAATGTTAAATACATAACTAATAATCTTTACACTGTACAGTACCTGTTATTCTCCAAAGCTCTGCTTTAGTTAGATGAGGCAAGGAAAACCGCTGGCTATCTACTCGCGCCATTTCCTCATCAATCAGGGCAGTTAGTTTGTTCAGCACCCGCTGGCCCAATGGCAGCATAGCATACATTCCATTACTCCTTAAGCTGGTTATTCCCAGATCAACCAATAGCTGTAGATATTACACTTTATCTATAATACCAAAAATGGTGACTAATTTACATTTCATACATGATACTGAGAACTATCTATTACCTACTGTCAGAGGTGAATGCTACAAAAGAAGTATGTGCACAAACTAGCAATCATGACAATCTCAAACATCATAAACCATACCCAGTATTAAACTTTAGTAAATTATGCTACATTAATATGCTAACCATAAGGAAAGTTATAGTACATAAGCTAGTTATTTCACCATAATCATTTTTTTAAACTTAAGTAGGAAATGAATCCTACTTTATATTCAGTCCACTTTCTCTACTACAGTGCCTCTACATCTCTCTCTCTCTCTTTGCATGAATGCATGCAACTATGTTGACTTTTTCCAAAGTAACAGTAAAGAGGAACAAAATGATCTGATAACTGGTTATACACTGAAAAAAAAAAAAAAAAAAAAAAAAAAAAAAAAAAAAATACCTCATCTAGACTGTACTGAGTAGTGTATTACATTTGATTTTTATATCTACTATTGGTCTTCAAATCTAGCATTGCAGTAACTACTCGCTGTTGATACCTGCAAGTGATACTATGCCCTTTCACCTTAACTTGGCCAACAATTTTATCCTTTTGCAACATATTTCATGCAGCTCAGTGGTAGAAAAAGACAACAATGCAGCTCTACAGCCGTTCCACAGCACTTTCTTGTAACCAGCATCAGAAACTTGTTAATCTCTTGTTATAACTCAGCATTCAAGATGGAGAAGGAAGAAAGGAATACGAGGTGTGTTCAGAAAGTATCCGGCCTTATTTTTTCTCAACAACCAGTTGGAGGATAGGGGCAGGGTTTTGTGTAGCACAGTGCAGGACCTTCATATGCATGTGTGATTAATACCAGCCACCAAGAGTGACTCAGTGGCTGTCAGTCAGCCTGTGTTCATGGTCTTGCACCTTACACTTGTTGTGTTCCCTTGCTCATCATGATGACCAGAAAGTCGAACAACATTACTACATAAAATTTTGCCCAAAACTAGGTGATACCCAAGTTGAAACTATCAGGAAGATCCAGCAAGTTTTGGGGAATGAAGTCATGGAAGTAACTCAAATAATAGAATGGTGCAATCACTTCAAAACTGGCCGATGTCAGTCAAGCGATCCACACCTTGGAAGGGCATCAACAGGCAGGAGTGCTGAAAATATGAAGAAAGTCTGCAATTTGATCATGAGAAATCGTTGGTTGATGGGCTGAGAAACAGCTAATGCATTTGGAATCAGTGATGGATCAGCATACAAAGTTTTAACAGATGATATGGGCATGTGAAGAGTTGCCTCCAAGTTCATTACAAAACTCCTTTCATGTGAAAAATGAGCTCTGCGGATAAACACTGCTCCAGACATGCTGGAGTGTCCAAATCAAGATCCAGACTTTTGGAAGACTGTGTTTACTGGAGATGAGACTTGGTGTAAAAGTAAGACCTAGAAAGCGAAGCACTGTCGTCCCAATGGAAGCATGCAGGGTCGCCTCAGCCCCCCCAAAAAAACACGATGTTTGCAGCAAGGTGAAATATACGTTGACACTTTTTTTTCGACTACCGTGGCGTTGTACATTGTAAATTCACACCAAGTCAGACTGTCAACAAACATTACTACATCTGCATTATCCATCATCTTTATGACGCAGTCTGGCATAAGAGATTAGACCTTTGGAAAGTGTCAAGTGAAGCTGCACCATGACAACACCTCTGCCTATTCTTCTCAACTGATTCAGGAATTTTTGGCTGAGCACGACATCCCGCAGGTCTGACAGACTCCCTGCTCACTGGACATGGCTTTGTGCAACTTTTGGTTATTCCCTAAACTCAAAACTCCACTGAAGGGTTCTCCATTTGAGACAAGAGATGAGATCATGATGTATGCACCAAAGCACCAGCTATAGATACCAAAAACCGACTTTGAAAAATGTTCCTGGCAGTGATATGAACGCTGGGCTACACGAGTCAAGTCAGAAGGGGCCTACTTTGAGGGATATTAGTGTCCCAGCTCAACAGGTTAACCATTTATTTTTTTTACAGCCTAAGGTCACATACTTTCCTATCCACTTGTACGCTGATGATTCCACCCTTCACCTTTCCATTTGGTTTCCGCAGCGTCCATCTCAGTAGTTACTTCAACAAACAAGGGATGAAGCTATGGCACACCTAATGTCTGACTTGGCTCATATCTCTGACTGGGGTACAAATAATCTTGTTGTTTTTAATGCATCAATGACTCAGTTTTTACACCTATCAACCCATCTAAATCTTCCACAGGAGTACCCACTAATGTTTAATAATATCCAGCTCAAGCCTGCATCATCCTTGAACATGCTTGGGGTTTCATTCACTTGGGACTTATCTTGGAAAGATCATACTGCATCTCTTGTAAAATCTGCTTCCAGGAGATTAGGTGTGCTTAGCTGACTCTGTTGCTTCTTTACCCCTGCACAGTTGTTGACTTTATACACGGGTTTTATTCTCTCGTTTAGAGTACAACTCTCACGTGTGGGGAGGCTCCCTACATACAGCTCTTCCCAATAGGGTGGAGTCAAAGGCTTTTTGTCTCATCAACTCTCCTCCTCTTACTGGCTCCCTTCAACCTCTGTCTCTTCACCGCACTGTTGCCTCTTTATCTCTTTTCTATTGCTACTTCAATGGTCACTGCTCTTCTGAACTGTCTGCTTGCATCCCTCCACCTCTACAACGAGTGCATAGCACCCGCCTAGCAACAAACTCCCATCCCTTTTCTCTCCAACTCTCTGCTGCAAGAGTTAACTGTTACTCCTAGTCCTTCATTGATGCAACAGGTCAACTCTGGAACTGTCTCCCTCTGTCTGTATTTCCTACTTCCTATGATCTCCAGTCCTTCAAATGCAGTGTGTCCAGGCATCTTGAAATGAACGGATCTTTTGAGGGAACCATTTTGTGGGCTCAGCCTTTGGTTCCTTCTTCCTCACATAAAAAAAAAAAAAAAAAGATAATAAACAACTAGTACCAAGCCATAATATGGCTATATGGCACTAAGGCAAAAGGGAGTGGGGGAAAATAATTATAGTAAATGTATGATGTGTGAAGCAGTAAGAAAACTGATATACTGGAAACAGAAACAGTGGGAGAATCACCTAGAAAATCAGTAAGTTGTGGAGGCAAATGTAAGAAGGGGAAAGCTATAAAATGGTGTTGGAATGTGGACAAGCACTAAAAAAAATGTGACATAGTTATGAGGTAGTTACAAAGAGAACAGAGGGGTTGAGGATCATGACACATCAAATGACCATGAGTGAGGAAGATATGACAAGTGAAGATGAGTAAGGATGGTCTCCCATCGATGATCAAGGATGGGATGATGTGTGCTAAGGAAGAACTGGGGATTTAACAAAATGAAGATTCTTGTTAACCTGCACGTCCCATGAGGATTGCTAACATTCATGGAAAAGACAGGATTGAAAAGGAAAACAATCAAGAACAGGAATAGGGCATTAGGACCTAGGGAAGAGAGCAAACAGAATGTGCCCGTGAGTCAACTTCTTCATTACCAGTAAACCCAGTATGGAGAGGACCCCAGCAGACGTGAACTGACTTTTTCTGAACAGAAATACAGAACAACCACTCCCGCATTTGAGTGATCAGAGGATGAGAAGACGGCGAGGTGTATAGATCTCTTCCACGTGACATCATGAGTCATGTGACTTTTGTTTATAGCGCCATAATGGATGGCAAATTGTCAGACGTATAGAGAGAGAGAATTGCAGAATCCACAATGATATTCTACTGTTGTGCCTTTGACTGTAAGGCAAGGTAGAAAACTGGAAGTGGGTTACACTTCTACCAGTTTCTAGCCAATAAGGAAAGGCGACAGAACTGAATACCCGGTAGTTGCCATGAAGAAGGAGAATTGGCAGCCAACGGCCTACTCCTGTCTCTGTAGCAAGCATTTCATATCAGGTGAGCCGATGATTTGTGAGCAGATATGGGCATATTTACCATTCTTAGCAGCTGTAGGTGTCATGGGATATCCCAATTATGTTAATATCGCAGAGCAAAAGACGCACACAGCCATGTGTGCAAGTGGGAAAGAAGAGGGAGGGTCCATGTCACAGGTCTTGTTTTGTTTTTGTTCCACAGTTTCACCCAAACCAAATCGGACATAGCAGTGATGATCAAGAATGTTAGATGCATAAATAAAACCAATTAAATAACGGGTTTTTAACAATAGTACAGTACAGAACATTGTTCAACATTTCAGTATGAAACTCTTATATACCACTGTGAGCCTGTGTGCTAAACAGTGTTTCAATTACAACTGATGCATAATTACTAGTACTACTATTTATAATTTTCTATTTTATTTAGAAATGAATGTTGCTCCACAGAAGCAAAACTGTTGAATATATACATGCTCCAGTTGAATATACATTTTTCACTTAGTACAAAAATAATTACATCCATCCATTATCCAATCCTACATTGCCCCATGAGGAGCATAGGAGCCTGAGGCTAGGCAGTTGGTCCCGACATTTAAGATGAGAGTGAGAAATAAAAGAATAAATAATGTACTTATATCAACAGCCCTCTATATTTATCTTTTACCAGGTATGTAGCTACTAAGATTTTTTTGTTGATATAAAATGTAAAATCATTAAAACTATATTGTTGAAGTCTTTTAGTTTTATGTTGTGGTAGCCTACTCATCAGCATGAAATAAATTACCTTAATTTAAATCTGTGGCCGTGTTATGTTTCAGTTGTAATGTAAAAGTTAACTTCAAGAGTAATTTTGACAGTTTTGGCATATTCTATAAATCATGAATTTTATGTAAAACTACTTTAAACATACAGTATATAGGCTGTGTGTATGTATCTAGACCTCTGATTATGGAAATTTCCAAAGTAAATTTTTTGGCAAATTTCCAAAATTACAACCAACTCACCCTAAAGCTTAAAATTTCCATTATTTAATGTTTTATAGTGTGATTAATTTGAATATGATATTTATTTCTGTTGGAAATTACTTTTTTTTAATTCCAAACCAAACTAACCCAACCAGCCCAACCTAACCTAACCTAACTTAGGACCTAACTTGAAGATTAAGAAGAAAGGATAACTGAAGTAGGCCAATAGGCCCATGCTAGACAAATTCCATAAGAATGTGACTAATTTACCCTCCCTACAATAGCCCATACAGGCCCATGCTAGGCAGCTCTCACAGAGTGTGACTACAAGAATGACAAATTTTGTTTGCATCCCATACCTGTCATATGCTTATCTAGCCTATGCTTGAAACTTTCTAAATAGGGGGTGCAACTAGGGTATCTTACTGGAAAACCTATTCCATTCATTAACTACTCGTTTTGTCAAAAGTTCCTTCCCCAATGGCCCCACGTCAATAATTTACTGATTACCAACACGTTTTACAAGTACCATATGTCAGTTTCAGCTATCTACATTGTGCATATACAATTTGACATGTCTGTTTACCTTGAAGAATGTCCCGGTGAACTTTGATGGAGTGTTTACCAAATAATAGTGATTGAGATCACCATATCAGAGATCTGGTTTCAGTCCTCAATCCTTGAAACTGGTGAATTTTTCCTGAGAAATGGTGTAAGGATCTAGCCCCAAACACTTGATCTTGTTCCTGTACAGATCTCAGTGGCACCAATTCAGATCTGCATATATCTGACAGTTTCATCTCTGACAGTGCTGTCTGGACAGCCATTACTGCGAGGAGTTTGCTGTCCAATATGGAGTCGTAAACAATATCACGTGATTTCTGTGACGTCACAGGAAAAGGTCTATAAGGAAGTGAGCGTGCTGACAGACTCACAGATGTTAACAAATGGGGAGAAAGAGAACTCAGGAAGAAACGTCAGAGCATAAAGAATAGCATGCAGTTCTGCAGTGAGAATATATGCAACAGAAAGAAGTGTACTTTGGAGGGAGGGATCAGGAAACACAATGGCAAACCTGACATCATGGCAAAAAATTTGGAGCCGTCAGTAAGGATATGTGTGGCAGAAGAGTGACAGGATGCATGTTCAAGAAAAAGGGAGCAAGGAGTGTCTGGAGGAAGAAGAGACTTAGAACAAGGGAGAAATGTAGGGCTGACCACAGCAAGAGGCAGAAGCCAAGGTACGAAGGACACTGGACGATGTTGAAAAATAGAACTAGGAAAGGTAAAATCAAAAGACTGAAGAAGGATGGGGGCCCAAAGGAGGAACGGAAGAAGTTGTGAGACAGAATGAAACGAGCATTGGAGAGAGGTGGGAGGGCAGGGTCATGTATTAGTGCAGTAGAGCCCCAGGTTCCATGCCTAACAGGGACCATGAAAAGTGCCGTCAAAGTTGATTCTGCCAAAGTTGGGCACTGCCCTTATGACAAATTAGCTAATAGGGACAGGGCTCATAAGAAAACTTTCCCCTTTTGTGTATTTCCTACTTTAAATGTCCTAAAGTTACCTGAAATGTTGTTATTAACACATAAAATCATAAATAAAAAAACATTAGAGTAACAATAAAACATAAAAACATCATAAAATACCCCGTGACGCAGCGAACTCAGGGGCTGACGCAATGTTATGTTTCTTTACAACTGTATCATCAAATAGGCGGGCTTGATATAGCATTTCGGGGCCTGACACACTAATGCCTTCCTGGATCCTCCTATTCAACCACTGTAACAAATAATGTTCAACCACTAGCATAACTGAGCTGTACTCGGTCACTGTTTTTGCTGATCTACCTCTGATGTCTGGTTCAAAATACTTCTTCACAAGGGCTAAATTTGCTTTAAGTTCACTCAGCTGTTTTCTCATACTACGCACAGTCAACTATGGCACATTATACATTTTGCATATTTCAGAGTTACGAGCACCTTTCTCCATTTCTGCCACAATTTTATTTTTAACTTGTCATCATACTTGCGTTTTTACACCCCCCTTGTGGTAGTCACACTTGGCCTTCCCTTTACCTCCTACTGTTCCACGTTCACTACTTCTGACATAATTTCCACTATCACCCAGTCCACCTCTGGCTCCGCTTGAAACACAAGATGACATATTTCCGTCAATTACTAATCAAGGACGCGAGAATGTAACACTCAACTTGCGGACACTGAACACATGCGGGAAACAGGCTGAAACTGAATGCTGGGGCTGGCGTCGCCGTGGTGAGAATCTGAAACTGGTGGTGCCAGAGGGTGTGAAAGTGCAATTTCTAGTCGTGAATCTGCAATCATGGGAACATTTGATGGCTGCCACAAAAGTGCATTTCGCCAATATGGATGCCGCGAAATCTGGTGCCCTACTGTATGAAATTAAAGATGTCCATAGGACCTAATTGTGAGAAAAGAAAGGTAATGAGGGAGGGGGGGGGGATGCCTGATTAACACACAGACTTCCAATGGAAGCTGACTAAAAAGCACCAATTGCTAAATGAAGACCAGCATGATGAACTGAATCTAACTTTGAAAGAGAGTGAGCAGTGGCAGAAGAATAGACCTGGCAACCATGATTGAGTTTAGAAAGAACAAGGACAGAATGGAGATGAAATATGGCACAATCAGCAACCCATGAAAGACAAGAGAGTGTTAGCAGCAAATGAAGACGATGAAGAGCAGAAGACTTAAAGGAAGAAACATTCGCATTCCAGTTTAATCGGGAGTCAAAAATCTATCTATTAATCTATTGCCAGATGCCTTAATCCCCTTAAGGGGTGGCCACAAACAAATCGCCTCCACGTCACCCTGTCCCCCGCCATTTCACTGCCCTGCTCCTAACTCACATCCCCCTCTCTCATACAGTTTAATCAGGAGTCAAAAATCTATCTATCTATCTATTGCCAGATGCCTTAATCCCGTAAGGGGTGGCCACAAACAAATCGCCTCCACGTCACCCTGTCCCCCGCCATTTCACTGCCCTGCTCCTAACTCACATCCCCCTCTCTCATACAGTATACCTCTCCACTCCATCCCTCCATCTCATCCTTGGCCTCCCCCTCCCCCTCTCCCCCTCCACCTCACTCACATACACTTTCCTCATCAGTCTCTTGCTCTCCATTCTCTCCACATGGCCAAACCAACTCAGCGTGTTTCTCCTAACGCTTCGTATCACATCCACACCACAACACTCCGTCACATCCTCATTTGTCAATCTGTTTCTCCATGTGACTCCACAGGCTCCTCTCAAATAACTCAATTCCACAGCTCTCACTCTTGACTTGTGTCCCTCCAACAGCGTCCATGCTTCACGTCCATACGTTAGAGTTGGTGTCACAATACTGTCATGTAGTAACTTTTTCACTTCCATGCTCACTTCCCTGTTTCTTATCACTGCTTTCAAGGAACCAGCAACCTTTCTTCCTTGATGTACTCTTTCAAGCACTACACCCTCCAAACTTCCATCCTTACTCATCACATTACCCAAGTACTTAAACGTACTCACATTTTCCATTTCCTCATCATCCAACCTCAATGTACATTCACTGACTTCACTTCTCTCAAAGACCATAACTTTACTCTTCCCTACATTCACCTTTAGATTCCGTTTCTTATACACTCTCCCAAACTCATCCACCAAGCCTTGCAGCTCCCCTTCGTCTTCACTTAATAACATAGTATCATCTGGAGAAAGAAACACTGATGTGAGACTTAGCGTGTACTGACGTTTCACCTGATGGCTTCCTCAGAATACAATTGCTGAATACATACAACATTTCCTGTATATACAGCACAAGGTAGTGGGGGTGTGAGGGGAGGGTGAGGTATTGGCTATGGGTGGTAGGGGGGGCCGGTAGGGTAAGGAAGGTGAGGTTCCAGGGGAAAAGGATTACAGATCACGGCACAAAGACGAAAAGAAACAAGGGGCAGGTGAAGTGGGAAATCCTTAGGAAGAGGGAAGGAATGTTGGGTAAGGAAATACGGGTCACAAGGGTAAAAAGATTACCGATCCCAGCACACGTGTGTGTGTGTGTGTGTGTGTGTGTGTGTGTGTGAGGGAACCAAAGGCTAGCAGCCCGCAAACAATTCCTTCCAAGAAAAAAACAAAAACAGCACAAAAGTGAGCCAAACTCAAGATCTGTTCATTTTGAGATGCCCGGACACACTGCATTTGAATGACTGGAGATCATAGGAAGTAGGAAATACAGACAGAGGAAGACAGTTCCAGAGTTGACCTGTTGCATAAATGAAGGACTGGGAGTAACAGTTAACTGTTGCATTAGAGAGTTGGACAGATAAAGGATGAGAGTTTATCGCTAGACGGGTGCTACGTGCTCCTCATAGAGGTAGACGGATGCAAGCAGAGAGTTCAGAGGAGCAGTGACCATGAAAGTAGCGACAGAAAAGAGATAAAGAGGCAACAATGCGGTGAAGAGACAGAGGTTGAAGGGAGCCAGTAAGAGGTGGAGAGTTAATGAGACGAAAAGCCTTTGACTCCACCCTATTGAGAACAGCTGTACGTGCGGAGCCTCCCCACACATGAGAGTTGTACTCTACACAGGGGCGAATAAAACCCGTGTATAAAGTCAACAACTGTGCAGGGGTAAAGAAGGTTCAGAGTTGGATAAGCACACCCAATCTCTTGGAAGCTAATTTTACAAGAGATGTAATAAGTTCTTTCCAAGATAAGTCCTGAGTGAATGAAATCCCAAGCATGTTCAAAGATGAAGCAGGCTTGAGCTGGATATTATTAAACATAAGTGGGTACTCCTGTGGAAGACTTTGTCAGGTTGATAGGTGTAAAAACTGAGTCTTTGATGCATTAAAAACAATAAGATTATTTGTACCCCAGTCAGAGATACGAACCAAGTCAGACATTAGGTGTGCCATAGCCTCATCCTTGTTTGCTGAAGTAACTGCTAGGATGGACGTTGCGGGAACCAAATGGAAAGGTGAAGGGTGGAATCATCAGTGTACGAGTGGATAGGGTTAGATGTACAGCTTAGAAGGTCATTTATGAATAAAAGGAAGAGAGTTGGTGATAGGACAGAGCCCAGAGGAACACCACTGTTGATAGATCTAGGAGAAGAATGATGGCCATCTACAATAGCAGCTGTAGAATGACCAGAAAGGAAGCTGTAGATGAAGGCACAGATAGAAGGATAGAAACCGTAAGAGGGTACTTTGGAAATCAAAGATTTATGCCGGACTCGATCGAAAGCCTTTGAGATGTCAAGTGCAATGGCAAAGCTTTCGCCAAAGTCCCGAAAGGAGGATGACCAGGAGTCTGAAAGGTAGGTGAGAAGATCGCCAGTGAAGCGTCCTGAAGGAACCCATACTGACAATCAGAAAGAAGGTTGTGATAGGAAAGATGTTTTAAAAATTTTTTGTTAAGAATGGACTCGAAAACTTTTGAGACACAGGATGTTAAAGCAATTGGACAACAGTTAGGCTGTGGAGATTCTTGTCCAAATGTCAATGGAGGACAGGAACAGTTATCAGTCCTTAGTAGAGGTGCTGGAGAACAGATATGGGACCATGTACCGGACTTAGGTTTACAGAGCAAGATTCCAGACCCGCGTACAGGCTCGAGGCAAATCCCTACAGCTGCTTGTTCATGACATGGAGTATGGCATACAAGGCATACCCTGGAGCAGCACCTAATCTGCAGGCTATTCTTCTGAGGGACCAGTTCATCGATGCTCTTGATAGTGCAGAGTTGAAAGTGCAAGTGAAGCAGGCACAATCTAGATGCATGCAACAAGCACTAGCCAGGGCTCTAGAATGAGTCCTACATCAGGTCCAGTACGTCCACATTTCAGGCAGGTCGTAGTGCTGGATTCAAAGCAAGAAAGGGGCAGGTACGTGAAGTGGAAAAATTTGAAGGAAGTTGCTGGTACTGTGAAAAGCCAGGACATAGGAAAGAAGGTTGCTACAAGTGGAAGAAGGAACAGGAGAAGACTGTAGGAGGTTGCTGGTTCTGCAGGAAGCTGGGACACAGGAAGGATGACTATTACAAATGGAAGAAGGAACAAGAACAGAGCAGTGCAAGGAAATCTACAATTGTAACAAAAGCATGTTGGACATGTAGTGAGGTGGGACATTTCAGTTCTGAGTGTCCAAACTAGAAAAAGGAGGATAAGGAGAAGGCTGCAGAAGACCAGAAAGTAGCAGAAAACTAGTGGAGGCTGGTGTTATGGGGCACCCACCAGCTGGCTTTTCTCAAGTAGCCCCACCACCGAGAAAAATGCAAGAGAACTGCAATCATCAGTGTGCCAGTGGACGGAAGAAAAAACAGAAAGAAGTGTTCCTGGTGACTGATTCAGCCTCACAGCAGATTTTTGTGAGGCCAGATGTGTTACAGCATTGGCATCTGCCGCAGTCATCAGAACAATTGTCTGATATAACTGGGCACTGAAGGGACCCCTGGATGTCCAGATTGAAGTGGCAGGGCAAGAGGCCACGCTTCCAGTCTATGTTGCTGAGAATGAGGATCCTTGCCTTCTTGGTCTGGACTATCTGATGTCCATGGGATGTAAGCTGGACTTCTGCTCCATGAAGCTGAAGGTTCGAGGAAAGTCAGTTCCTGTCACGGCAGTGGGATGTACCAATTCTGGCGGTGAGGTGACAGTGCTCCGCACTACAGTGATACACCAAGATCAGAACTATTGCTCCAGTGCAAGGTGAGTGGCTCTTTTGACAGCTTTCAAGCATAGGTGGAGCCTGATGTATGCTGCAAGACAAAGACCAGAACGATGGTGGGGAGAACTTTGATGGAAACAGGTGCAAGTGAGGTGCCAATTGTGGTGGCCAATTTCTCCCATGAGCCACAAAAGATCAACAAGGGAGAAATTGTGGGACTGTGCCAGGCAGTGGACCCTGAGTGGCATCTGAGGAGGACCTATAAAAGAAGTTAGAAGATAGGTATCTGCCAGATCACTTACAAGACCTACTTTCAAGGAGTTACCAATGCCTAAACTCACAAGTGCTGAAGTTAAGGCAGCTGCTGACAAAGTTTGGTGATGTCTTTTCCACCAGAGACCTAGACCTGGGGTGCACTGATCTGGTGGAGCATTGTATAAACACTGGGGATCACCATCAGATTAACCCAAGGCATCCAGCATATATTTCCGCCTACCCTTCTCCTAGCCGGGCATTTCAGAGAAAATCACCTTTTTTTAAATCTTAATATCTCAGCTAATACCTAACCAAAAACATAAAACTAAGTGTCATAATACTCACCAATCCTTTGACTTGAAGCTAATGGCCACAGACTGTTTGTGAAGTGCGTGTAGTCAGAGAGAGAGAGAGAGAGAGAGAGAGAGAGAGAGAGAGAGAGAGAGGGGGGAATTTGTGCTATTTTTGGTGTTTTTTGCCCATGTCCATATGCATGGTTGAGGTGCAGTGGCACAACTATGGCTTATACTAGTCATCCATAATAAAAACACTTCCAGAAGTCCACAATCAACCACAAACGCCACTTCCTTGTAGGTTTTTCAAAAGTGTGGTGTGAGTGCAGTTATTATACCAACGACCTTAAGGCAGGCTGGCTCAGCTCACAAACAGCTCATCACCATGCCACCATACCTCCACCAGCGCCTTATACCACACACACACACACACGGAGATGTATGTTTGGTTGACCTTGTCGCTTAGTTCTAGCACCGCTGTGCCACTAGAAGCCTGGGCAATACTACAACTACTACTACTATCCCACCAATACTACTACTACTACTATCCCATCAATACTACTACTACTACTACTACTACTACTATCCCATCAATACTACTACTACTACTACTACTACTACTATCACTACTACTACATAAAACCTAAATATCATCATCATCATCATCATCCAGACCTCCTTTCCCACCTTAGGGCAGAGTGAGGAGTAGCAACATCCAGACAGCCCAACTTTGCTCAATCCAATGGGCCACGCTTCCATTCACTCATCATTCAAGCCCCCGGAATCCTGGCTCTATCTGATTTGCCAAAAACATTTACCACATTCTGTAGCTTCACATAAATGTATCCAGCAGAGTCAATCCAGATGTTGTCACATTAAAAAGCAGTGCCAAATCCCTGATCATGTACTTCTCATAATATTCATCTAGCCAGCTTGATCTCTTGTCAGTCCCCTAGCCTCACCAACTTCCATAACTCTCTTCCTCACACACTCATCCACCATTTCCCTCAACCTTCTCCTTGGCCTACCTCGCCTCTTCCCTCCTTCAAATTCGCTCAGATATAACTTACCACTCTACTATTATCCACTCTCTCTACATGACCATACCATCTCAGTGCACTCTCTTCGATTCTGCTGTCCAAAGACTTCCTCACTCCACATCTTTCACAAATCACATTATTTTGTATCCTATCCACTCTCTGTACTCCACATACATTCCTCAGCAGTCCCATCTCCGTGGCTCTCACTCTTGACTTTTCTTTTTCATGCCACACCATAGCCTCATCCATATGTTAAAGTTGGCACTAACACTCCCTCATGTAAGCCTTGTGCAGCTGCAACACTCAAGTCTCTGTTTCTTATCAAGGCCTTCATTGCACCAACTACTGTACTTTCCTTCCTTGTGTCACTTTACTTTCCACTTCTTTTGCACATTTTCCTCTTTTCTATCACTGTACCCAGGTATTTGAAGTCTCTCACCAATTCCAATCTCTCTCCATTCACTGTAACATTGCACTGGGAGTCACCTTCTCTCTCAGTAACCATTACTTTACTCTCTTCTACATTTACTCTCACGGCACGATGCTCACAGACATCAGCAAAACTCTGCACTAGTCCATCAAGTCCTTGTCCGGTATTTGGAAGTAGCACTGCATCATCAGCATGCAAAAAATTTGAGATATTCCATCCATCACCATTCACTACTAACATCATCCCCTTCTCCATTACTCGTGCTTTTTACTTCTCTCATCACCCCATCCATACATATACTGAACAACCATGGGGACGTCACACAACCTTGTATCATGAACCATTCACTTGGATGCCCAGTTACTCTTACACATTCTTCACGACCATCATAAAAACACTAGACGGCACCTAGCAGCCTACCATCTACACCATACCTTCCACATTCTCTGTCTACTTTGTCGTATGCTTTTGCCAGATCCATGAATGCCATAAACACTTTGCAGTCCTTCTCACAAACCTTCTCCACTATCTGTCTTGCTGCAAATATTTGATCCACAATACCTCTGCCATTCCTACAGCCACCCAGTTCTTCACTCACTAGGACTTCTGATATCTCTCTTACTTCTTCTATAATAATTCTCCCATATAGCTTCCCTAACACACTCAATAACTTATGTCATGGTAATTCTTGCACTCACTCTGCTCACCTTTATTTCTGTAGGGGTACAGTCACAGCCTTTTTCCACAATGCTGGCAGTTTCACTCATCCATGCCTTCTTACACATCTCCAACAAACACTTCATTCTGCTCTCTCCACTACACTTAATCATCTCTGCATACACCTCATCAACACCATATGCTTTCCCATTTTTCAGCCGTTCACAGCGTTCTTCACCTGTACGAGTGTCACGTTTCCTATCACTGCATTCTTTCTCTGCACACCCCCCAAAGCAGTTCTGCTCTCTCTATTCCCACTCATTAGGCTTTCAAAATAATCTTTCCATCTGGTCCTTAATTCATCCCTATGGGTTAATAATCTACCACTTACATCCTTCACACATTCACATTTCTTTCCGCTGTCACTTCTACATTTCCGCACCTCTTTCCAGAATAACTTCCTATATCCAGAATAATTTGCATTCATTTTTCTTTCTAGATCATCATTTACCTCCTCCTTTTTCCTCTTCACCAGTCTCTTTACATGCTTCTTGCTATCAATATATAGTGGAGTCTCTTTTATCCGAAATTCTTTTAACCGCAATATGCCATTACCCATAAGTTTTTCTAAAACGTTCTCATTTCGATTAACCACAAAAATCTGAAAGCTATCCGAAAATTCAAACACGGCGGGATTGTTTCGCGCCACTAGTGTTAGTTTACAGTTGCTCCGCTAGTCACTAGAGCGAGTGTTGGTTGCACCAGCCCCCTCAGTTTATTTAAGTGAAGATTTATTTAAGTTGACAGTTTCATTACAGTTACAAAAGTGCAGTGCATACGTAGTTACTTCAGTGTATTAAGTGTTTTGGTGATGGTTGAGGGGCTTTTGGGGTGCTGGACTAGACATCGCCAGAAATGGGTGATAGGTGAGTACAATACTCTTCCTTTGTATCCTACATATTATTACAGTATCTTTTATCCGAGAAAATCGATTAAACGAAACTTTTAAGGTCCTATGATTTTCGGATAAAAGAGACTCCACTGTATTCAGTTCTTATTTCAACTGAACCCCTGTCCTGTAACCACTCTAGCTACTTCTTCCTCTTTTCCTCCACTGCTCTCTTAACCTCTTCATCCCATCATGCCACACTTTCTTCTTTGTTGTTACTCTTGCCACACCACACACTGCTTTAGCATTTCTAACTAAGCAATCCCTATATGCATTCCACAGACTGTCCAGATCCATTTCATTCCAATTCACTGATTCTAACCCCTTCCTTACTTTGGACCTGTATTCATCTGCCAATTCTTTGAACCTCAGCTTCTCAACTTTCAGTCTTTCTCCCTGACTGCTCCTCTCTCTCCTAGTCCACCTCACTTCTCTCAGATTGATCTTGCATACCATAATCATATGATCTGACAGACCTCCACATCGTCCTCTTACAGCCCTTGTATCAGCAACCATTCCCAGCATCACCCTCTCTATGAGCACGTAATCAATCAAGCTCCTTTCAGCAAGATCCCCATTCCCTCTATACCATGAATATTTATGTACACTTTTGTTTGAAATATGAGTTACAAATGCACAACCTCCTTTCCAGACACATATCCTTCAGTTGCTTCCCATTATCATTTTCCCCTGGTACTCCATTACAACCCATTATGTTATCCTCAGGACCAGTGCCTACTCTTCCATTCATATTGCACATTCGTTTCGTTTCGTTTTCGTTTTTAAAGGCTCCAACATGCTTGCATGTGTCGGCCTTGGTCATCTAATGGCGGCTCTCCACGCTGAACGATCCATTGCAGCCTCCCTGTTCAGTCCCTTAACCCTAAGGTCACACTTAATGACCTCGTCCCATGTCTTTCTCGGTCTACCCCTCATAACCCCACCCCCAATATTAACACTTCACACCTTCCACACCCAATTATCATCCCCCATCCTCTCCACATGTCCAAACCACCTCAATCTACCTCTCCTCATCACAACACCAATACACTCCAGTCCCATCCTACCTCTCAACTCTTCCATCGTAAACCCAACCCCTCCAGGCCTTGGATGCAGGGAGGCACTGCACATCCACCTAATCATTGTCATTTCTGTACGTCTGAGCCGGCGAATATCTTCCTCCTTCACTGCCCAGGTCTCACTACCATACACCATTACACTCCTAACACATGCTGCATGCATTACGATCACTTTATAGCTCCTGGGCATTTCTCCCACTACTTCATCCAGCTCATGCCAAAACCTCTTTCTCTCCCATACTCCTGTCCTCACACGGTGCATACGCTACAATCACCGCCACTTTCATCTTGTCAAACTTGAACTTGACTTACATACACCTCAAGGTGACACATTTGTAATCTCTCATTCCACTCTGCCACACCTCATTCATCAACAGAGCAACTCTTTCCTTGCATCACCTCACCCATTCATGTCTGATCTTACACATTTCACACCCTCCGACTCCTCCACTTCACACCCTTTCATCTTTGTTTCACACAATGCCATCATGGCATATCTCGCACTCTTGAACACATTCACCATTTCCACCCTCTTGCTCTTCTCATTCATACCTCTCACATTCAACATGGCTATGCGAATCTGCCCATTTAGTTGGGACCCTGGGCAGGTACTGTGCCCTCTGAGGCTCTCCGAAACACTTCCCATGATTTATTTTAAATAGGGGGATCTGGGGGACACTTAACCCAGCCAAAAACCTAGGTTATATGGTTACCATTCAGTGTAGTAAATGGTTTCCTGGGCACAGTAAACCATTTGGCTCGTTACTTGGTGTAGAAACCATTAGGCATCCCTACACTGAGTGGATGATGGGAACCCCTATCTAACACACATATTGTGAACAAAATACAGGTATACCCAGGTTTAACAATGCAATTGGTTAAGTTAACAACCCATCGTTAGGCGGGGTATTGTATCTTGGGGTAGATTTAACATGTAATGGAGAGGGATGCGTTCTTGAGCCTTGGGTTTCCCCCCTCCAAGGGATGCATTCTTGAGCCTTGGGTTCTCCTCCCCCCCCAACCAAGTCCCAAACCCACCCAAATGAGTCCAAAAACAAGTTTAAAGCCAATCTAGGTAGCCTAACAGCTGTAAAAGATGCTAATCTAAGCTTGACACCTGTAAATAACTCACTAAACCATTGAATAAAATCTGAAATTTGGCAAATACAAGTCTAGGAAAAATCAAGCTTAGTAAACTGTACCCCAAAATGACAATGTTTGCCCCAACTATGGCTAAAACACATAAATCTAGGTCTAAAAACAATTTATAAATCAACCAAACCCACAATTTTTGTCTAAAATATCAAAAGCGGTAAAAAAAATCAAAACCTATCGTCAAACCAGGGTATGGCCATCGTTAGGTGGAGTATGGTGGTATTTCTACCCCCCATTGCTAAGCTGGGGTATCACATCTATGGGTATCATACATCATGGTATACCTGTAGTTATCCACTTACTACCCATAATCCACTGTATTTTCCACTACAGCAGAATTTATTTCCTGTGATCTGCACTTTCTTATAACAACAAATATGTATAAACATGAAAACTTTCAATAAAAAATAAGGCACTGATTTCATCATGAAACAAACTTTCTACTTCCATTATTGACATAAATATACACAGAGCACTGGTGCAAGGCTTGCTCTACGACACTTCCTCCTCCCTCCCTCCTCCACCTCCTCCCTTTCTCCACTCCACTATATTTCCCACTACTGCATAAAATTTTTTTTTCTGTGATTTGTAATTTTACATCATAACAAATATGTACACAAATGAAAACTTTCAATAAAAAATGGGGCACCGATTTCATCACGACACAAATATTCTGCTTCCATTATTCACACCAAAATACAGAGGGCGCTGGTGCGAGGCTTGCCCTATGGCGCTTCCTCCTCCTTCCCTCCTCCATCTCCTCCCCTTCTCCATTCCTTACCTCCTCTACCATCTCCTCATCCATGCCAATATCCCCCTCTCTAGGATCATCAATATCCTCTGAACCATTCCCATCATCAGAAGTAGCAGATGAATGTACAGGAGGAAACGATGGGCGCGCAGTGGAGGACTCACGTGATCCATCCTCCTCATCTAACGCATAAATATCAACACTACACGTGTTATGGTGAGGTCGCTTTCCTCAGAGGAAGTAATTTTCCCCAATCACAATTGGCGATAATGTCGCCTCGAGTTCTCTTCCTATCGCATCATCACTAAGGCCTTTTCTCTTCTGGCCTTTGGACTTCATTGGTGATGAAGTCGGCAGCTGAGGGTGCACAGCTGAGGATCCAGAAACTAGGAAAACTTTTGCGTATGTCTATCCATTAGAGGTAGGCAGGTAACTGAAATATGACTCGGATGCATGCAGGAGCGTTGCCAGATGCTGTGTGTGGTGGAAATAACCCACAGAATATTCAAACAATGCCGCGAAACACTAGCTCATGTATATGTGCCACCTGGACGTCCCTGGGCCGTCATGTATACATGACACCCAGACGCCATGGGTTATAAAGCCTGCACGAAGGATGGCACCAGCCCAACAGCAAGAAATGGAGAATCTCCAAAGTTAAGGAGTGATAGAAAAGTCCAGCAGTCCTTGGGCATCAGTAGTGGTTCTGGGAAGAAAGAAGGATGGCTTGGTAAGGTGCTGTGTGGATTATCAAGCCCTGAATGAAGTGACAGCAAAGGATGCATACCCCTTGCCAAGGACTGATAACACACTGGATGCTCTGTCTGGTGCCAAGTGATTCTCCACTCTAGATATGAAAGCTGGCTATCATCAGGTCAAGGTTGTGGAGAAAGACAAGGCGATAACAGCTATTTCACACGGGCGAGGTTTATGGCAGTTTAAAGTGATGCCATTTGGCCTATGCAATGCCCCAGCTACTTTTGAGTGTCTCATGGATCGCACACTGAAAGCTTCTCAATGTTTTTTTACCGTTACGCGTCAGAGTTGCCAGTTGGCCTGCTATTTGTGATTGGAGGTATTTTGCAAGTTATGCTTTAAATATTATGCTCTTTTTCTTTATAATGTTTTATTAATATGATAGTTTGTTCATTCATTCATATTCATTCATCATCCAATCCTATGTTGCACTATGAGAAGTATTGGAACCCAGGGTAAGGCAAGTTGAGCCTGACATTTAAGACCAGAGCGACCAGCCTTACTCATCCCTGAGTGGCTTAACATGAGCAATAAACCCCAACCACCCCTTGGATATAAACCTCCATGGGCTCAATCCAACTGGAGCGCCTTAATTACTCAATATACCACCAGGCGCAACAATTCAGTTATATGGTTACCACCCAGAGTAGTAATTTTTTTTCTTTTATGTGTCTGACTCTGGGCATAGGCTTCACAGCCTGCTCTCAAGGCCCAGTAGTCCTCCTACATACCTTACACCTTTCTACATGTCACCACTTCGGCGCTAACACCCACCGTCCACATTGAATACATGCTAGGACTGTCTCATACAGAACTGGTGTGTTGGTATTAGCAGGGGTATTTTTACGACATGTCGGCGGATCTTCTGGTAGATCAGTAAAGTCTGATTTCAAGCAATTCAAATCCTTATACTGTTCCCTGCACCAGCGGGGATTTGAACCTGGGTTCTGTAGGACTGCAGGCCACCTCTCTACTGAATGAGCCACCACCTCCCACAAATGGTTTCCTGGTGTACAGGAAACCATTTGGCTTGAAACTCACAGTGTAGAGTCACCAGTAGGCAGAAGGAAGAGGAAAGAATGAGGGAAAGAATGAAAGAAGAGGAAGTGTAAAGTCTCCCATAGGCAGAAGGATGAGGAAAGAATGAAGGAAAGAAAGATGGAAGAGGAAGGATGGAAGAAAGGAAAGGGCAGACATCCAAAGCAGCACTACACGTTATTTTATCTCTGTTTGTATGCTAAATAATGTTTGTTGAATTATGCAATTTGTATGCTAAATAATTTAGTGTTATGCAGTGTAAGAAAACTCTGGATATTTTAGATGTCTCCGAGTTGGTAACTGTTGCTCCCTCATGAATGCACAAGAACTCTGGAGAAGTAGTAGATCCCTCTAGAATATAGAAAGCTTATATAAGGATGGGGAAGAGACTAGAGCAGTTTCTGTAAGTTTCAGTTCAGTTTGAGTGTAGTTCAGTGTCAGTGCAGTTAGCGAGGATTGTACTGTATATCTCTGGTACTTGTGAGAACGGTGAAGTGTAGTTGGCAGGCATTAAGCACAATTATTTGGAAAATAAAGACAGTGAACTTAAGAATTCAGCATTTATTTGCTATACCTCAGCTGATCTTGTTGATGCACACCAAAAGGCGGACCATACACTAGGTAACGTCCTTTCTATACTGAACTAATGCCGTTTTTTTTGGCCTGTGGCAGTGTTGGATGGGGACGTACCAATATTCTGATGAAGAATTACAATGGGGGGTGTAACAAAAACCTCATCCTCACCGAGACTTGTAGGAGGTAGACATACACAATAGAGTAAGCTGTTCAGTGCTCCCACTGGTCTTGCTTGCATCAGTGCATAAACTGTACCTGTACAGTGATTTTAGTGAATTTCCTCGTACTGGCCAAAATGACACCACCCTAGCTGTAGTAGTAGTACTACATAGTAGTAGTGGTATAGTGTTCCTCCTCGTAACATAGGGTTTGGGTGGAGTCACCCCCTCCCTACACTATTGCCATGTTTCCTAACCCTACGATGTATAACGCCTGTGGTTTGTGTAGTAGGAATGATACATAAACATAACTCATACTAATATAACTGTAATGAAAGTGCTGACATGTATCAAGGAAGAATAAAACTATTCTGCATACTATATTATACGATAATAGAGAAACGTGGCATAAAAATTTGGCAGTGTTGCTCTAAAAATATTCTAATTATTATTTACTTCCCCAACACTTCTAACATTGCTAATTAATTTAGCAAGTATAATTGCAAGAAAATTTGAAGGGATAAAAGTGGGAAGAGGCGATCCTTTCATAATTAAAATAAATATATCAAACAGCTCTGGGGTGGCAGCACTCACGCGACACGTGTTTGTGTGTACGCTGTGGGAGGTCACCAACCCCCTACAGGATTTAGGCCTATTGGGGAAACCTCTATAAAAAAAACGCGCCGTGACTTTTACCTCAAGGGTGGTGCGGAAATAAAGTCAAAATTATAATCCATACATAAAAATGGAAGTAAAAAACCATGGATGACACATAACAAAATCTAGCGAGAGAGAGAGAGAGAGAGAGAGAGAGAAATAATAATAATAATAATAATAATAATAAAACTTTATTTCCACTAAACAGTGGGTATTCTTATACATTATACAGTAGTACAGCATACAGTATGAAAGTTCTATACACAATATAATACAAGTTGATACATATGGTGGAGAATAGTGACAGAGAGGTAAATGGTTTAAAAGGTGTGGGGACACTTAGGTTAAAAATAGATCAATTAAGGGATTTAGGAACGAAGGCAGTGGGAAGGATTAAGACAGATGGGATTGTAAGATTAGGGAGTTTGAGCAATAGGGTAGAATGTATGCTCTCAATAAAAGTATAGCAATTATCAACGGCTAATTATTATACAGGTGTTGATGGTGGGGGTCTATATTTATAGGAGGTGTTGGTGGTGGAGGTATAGCGGGTGTTGTTGATGGGGGTGTTGTTGGGGGTAGGGGTATAGGGGGTGTTGGTGGCAGGGGTATAGGGGGTATTAGAAAAACGGAGATCACAAGAGGGAAACAGTGTCAAGGTCATCGCTGATGGAGAGGTCAGCTCGGAAACGTGGCAACAGTGCAGGGAGGGGGTGACTCCACCAAAACCCTACGTTTCGATCTGTCAGACTATAGCAATAGTAGTAATTGCAGAAGTAGCAGAATGTACAGGCAGTAGTATATGGCAGTAATAATGATCGTAGTAGTAGTATTACAGTAGGTGTAGCCCCAGGTTCATCTGAAATGTCAACCTGGTTAACTGCAGGCTTATGCTGCCTTTCTCCTGCAGCCCATCATCTTATATTCAAGGGACAGGGAAGCAGCTGACAGATGTTCACATAACAAAGCTGTTGAGATGCCCAGCTATACTGGTGCCACCACATGAAGGCATCCCTCTCCAGTACCTCTTATACTATATACAGTATCTGTAATGTGTTTAGTGTTACCTTTTGGGATATGGACATGGCTTCATCACTTTTCTTAACTGCACCTTTCGGCATCACATTCAATGGTTTAAATATATTTGACAGTCTATGCTGATGGCTATGTCGACAGCTGAAGATACTGGCACATACTCTACGACTCATGACATACAGGCTTCTTCCAGCCATTGCTTGTGATGCAATACCCAGACTTGTCCAGTATCTTGAATTTGTTGCCAGCATGACCTGCAACTTTTTCAATGATGAATCCTGCAAAGCAGAGAGGTGTAAAGGTGGAGAAAGGTGGTACGGTACACATCAAATTATCTCAAACTGAGAGTTACATGCCATAATTTGCAGTGACTGAGATCATCATGTTCATATTACCCTTCATGCACTATGAGCTTCATCAAACACTGCATACAGTAGTAGGTCTTAAACTTTTAATGGTTGTGCCCCCAAAGCAACTGGTCCTCAGCTCAACACCCCCCACATCCTGTACTTCTCTCATATAACTCTACATTTTTCATCATCATCATCACCATCATCATCCGGACCTCCTTTCCCACCCAAGGGCAGGGTGAGAAGTAGCAGTGTCCAGAAAGCACAAACTTGTCCAATCCAAATAGGCTACACTTCCATTCACTCATCATTTCATTAAAAATAGAAATATTCATTTGGATACAAAAAAAAACACATACCGTACAGGCATACACTATATGACAGCACTAATCCACTGGGCATGGTAAGACTTACTGCTAAAGAAACGGCAATAAAGTAAATAAATACCGTTTTCTAATTTCAGTAATTTTTAGTTCCAGTTCTGCTTTTCTTTGGACATTGGTTGCTAAGCTGTTATTTTCGTACAGACGTCCTTTTTCTCACGAGTATTTTTTGAGTCCAAGGAATGGCTTTGGTTCTAGTTAACACGTACCATCCCAGGCATTTTCGCAATTTTATACCCACCCAATCCCGTACCAAAAAAACGGGAAAAAATTTTATTGCATAAAACAATCCAAAAGGACTTATAAATCATGGAAAAGCAAAAAAATGTACCCTTTATAACAGAAATAAGTGCAGGATGGCCGTCCATTGTGTATCTACCCCAGTTTCCCAAGCCGTGAACTGCGTTTTCCCACCCAGCTGGGCGGGATGAGAGAGAATGGGGGAATCCCCATTCTCAATATCCTTCTCCACTGGCTCATATTCCACCCCAGAAGAGTTGTCCAGGTCTTCCTCTTCTATAGAATCACTAAATGAAGGAACAGAAGGTCCATGTGACAGTTTCAACCACCTCCTCCAACTCAATGAGGCGGAAAAAATGGCGTGACTTCCACGACATTCTAATTCTGTGACAGACAGTGGCACACTGATGTCACCCAGCCATGCAGAACCAAACTTAGTGCTACAAGTGGTTGTGCACAATGTTGCCAATACACTAAGCTATGGTACTCCTTAGCAAAAAATTAGCTAGATTGAAGCAGTTAGAGACCCGCTACAGCACTTAAATTTTGCTGTCAGCACCATCATGTCACTGGGATTACTCAAGACGTTTTGTACTGTCGGCACCATGTCGACGGTGGGATTGTACGGGTATACCTTTAGAAGTAACCAATGTTACCGATTTTCATTATATTACGTCCCTGAACTATTCTAACCAAGACTTACCTTTTAAGCCTAGTGTGAGTTGGGGGGAGCTAATTTTGTAGGGGTCGTCATGTAGTGGCTTAGGTTAGGCTATCTCTCAGTAGCAGATGAATGTCGTGCCATATTGGCTGGTGCATGCGTTTGCACTTGGTCTATGTCAGGCCCTGGGTTAGGTTAAGTTAGTTTAATGCAGAATAGTGTGTTTTCAATTGATTTTGATCTTGATTTGGGGGGATTAACCCACTTTTGGAAATCTTACTCAAAATTACAAAAGGGTGAATTTTCCCCCAAAATGGTCAAAACTAATTAAAACAAGGTATTTTGCATTGGAAACCATAAAAATAATAAAGAAAACGTTGGTTACTTCTAAAAATTTACCGTATACCATTGTAGGGAGGTCGTCTTTTTAGTCGCTCCTCGTAACTAAAGTTCCTTAGTCCTGGGACCATCTTCGAGGCTCTGCGCAACACATTTTCCACTGCCTTGATGTCTTTTTTTTTCTTGAATGGTGACCAGACCAATTGAGCATATTCCAGGTCCTGAGGATGCACAATTGATTTGAAGAGAGTTCTAAATGTTGACACATCCAGGTGTTCGAATGATCTCCATATCATTCCCATAATTCTGTTGGTCTTATTCACTTTCTCCTGAATGTGATCCCCAAATGTCAGTCGCCCATCGATCAATACTCTTAGGTCCTTCTCCTTCAGGGTTCTTTCCACTACAATTTCACCTTCACCTTCCCTCTTCATGTAATATTTTGTATCTCTTGTTTGCAAGCCACCATGTAGCTTCATACATTTACATTTCTGTGGGTGGAATGGCATTAACCATTTTCTGGACCATTCCAGCAGGGTATTTAAGTATTCTTGGAGAATGTCCCTGTCCTCCTCGGTCTTTATTTCATGATAAATCTTTGTGTCATCAGCAAACAAATACAGTATATATCTGACCGTACACACTCTGGCAAATCGTTGATGTAATCAACAAAAAGCACTGTTCCAAGAATACTTCCCTGAGGTATTCCACTGAAAAAGTTCCATTAATTTGAACTCTTTGCTTCCTTCCCAACAGAAATGGAGTGATCCATCCAAGAATATTGCCACTCACACCATAACCCGTCAACTTCTTTAGCAGTTGTCGATGAGGCACTTTGCCGAATGCTTTTTGGAAATCCATGTATATTGCATCTACTTCACCGCCTTCATCAATAGTATTTGACCATCTGTTGGCCATATGTAGTAGTTGCAGAATACTTATGCTCCCTAATATAAATCTAAACTATCTATCCAAGAACAATCCATTGCGTGTGATATGATGCATGATATGGTCCCTCAAAATGGATTCCAAAACCATGCAAGTGATGCATGTCAGACTCACTGGGAGATAGTTACCGACATCGGATTTTTCTCCTCTCGTAAACTGCACTTACATTTGCTGACTTCCAGTCCAGGGGTAATCTTCCATCTTTGAGCGATGTTTCATACAGATCAGCAAGTACTACACTTATGTTGTTCCTGAGTTCTTTCAATATTCTTGCACTTATGTTGTCTGGACCGAGTGATCTGTTAATCCAGCTGTCTTCTTTGGTAGTATCCAGTTCTTGCACACTTGAAGGAGAGTAGACAGGAATGTCTCTAGTGCACCATCAACATCTTTGTTTTCCAGGGCCAGGTCCCAATTTAGGTGCAATAGGTTTCCATTGACTTTATCCCACTCAATATTGTCATGAAAGAAGTTTAGGGCACTTAGGTCTTGAGGATTTACTATTTCTGTTTCAGCTAGATATTTTCCTTCTTTTCTGCAGTGTGTTCTTATTTCGATGAAACTGGTCTGAGCAGATATTTTCTAACTAGTAGCCATGTATTAGTTCGCGAGAAATTTTTCTACCAGAGGAGGTAATTTATCATCCAGAAAAAGTCAGTAAACGAACTGGAGGAATATAAATTTGCGTATCTTTACCCAGTAAAAAACAAAACGCGACCACTGCGATAAACACGACACAAACAGCGCAGTGGACTGATATCACATGAAAGACGATAGCTTATGTACCCGAAACCTAGGCGGTGAACAACACGACCAGGGGTAACATCCAACGACAACTGAGTCTGTGAACAGTGCTGCCAACCAAAGTGCTCCAGAATTCCCTGAATCCTCGAGCAAAAATTCCCTAGAATTCCCCATCTCATAATAATGTATCTTATGGTAGGAAAGAAAACATAAAACTGGATGGAAAGATACTTTTTTTTTTTTTTTACAAACAAGAGTGTGTACAAGCTATTTGCATTACTTTATACATATGTGCACACTGCACAAATATAACATAAATAAAAACACTTTGCTTCACATTTCTGTAAGGAAAAAACTCTCTTGGTTAAAAGAAGGCTAAGATCATGTTAGCTGCTGATTAATCCGATTCACTTGCATCACGCTCATACATCCCTAGATTCATTTTACTTATTAATTTGTCATCAACAGAAAAAGTGCCACATCTAGCATCCCCCAAATACCGTTTGGAATGGAGAAATCCTACAAGTGTTTTGGTTGAAAGACTGTTCCTCTGTTTTGTTTTCAGTTGTTCACAGCTGAGAAAATTCTTTCTGCTGTGGCACTTGAATGAGGAAAACAGAGCAGACCAGAAACAAGTGACAAATTTGGAAACATTGGTGTATCATCACCACTCTTCATTTCTTTAATTATATGCCAAAACTCTTCAACATCAGTGGAATCTGGAACATTAAGTTCAGTGTTTCTCAACACCCTCCATTCCCTGTCTACCTCATTCAACTGATCATGCCCTATTATCCCAGGAACTAAACTAGCTAGTGGTGCAATGGAGGTTACATTCCTTTTCATGACTACTCTGGGATGAATGAAGCTGATGTTCTTGAGTATCAAGCTTTTAAATGGAAATCTCATATATATCTGATTTACACTCTCAATGAGGAACCATAAGCAACGTTTCTGAAAAGCTTCTAGATCAGGCTTGGACAATCCATGACCTGTTCGGTTCAGGTTCACACCCACACAGTATCATGATATTCACACATTGCAGACTGAATTTCTTCCGATCTGGTAAATAAAGTGTCAACTCTTTCTCTTATAAGCACATTTTGTATTCAGTATTGTTTTTTTTTTTTTTTGGTCGATAAATTGCATTATTTACGCAATAAATTCTTAACGCCCAAATTTCCCCAAATTGAGAGACATTTTCCCCATTTCCCCATTCGGACCATCGATTCCCTAAATCTGGGGATATTTCCCCAAGGTTGGCAGCACTGTCTGTGAACCCGCTGAAGGCTGAACTTCTTCTTCTTGTGGGTTTAAGGGTCACGGCCAGAACAATGGCCCAATGCCCTGCCAATGCAAACTGTTTAGGGCCTCACATTATATGCGGGAGAGCTGTCTAGATTTTCGGATAAAGTCAGACGTGCATCTCACAACCCGTTCTCGTAACCGAGGGTCCCCGATACCGCCTCCCAGGAGTGTGTGGAGAGACAAACTGAGAACTCCCAGAGATGCCAAACATTCCCGCAAAAGGGTGCGAAGGAGTAAAACGATGTTATGTGTTTTTATTCATTATCATAACAAAACCATTATTTCCCAAAACAAATGAATGATGGAAAAATGGTTGAAACAATGCGAGTAGGCCTTACTCTCTTACCCTTGAATGTGGGGAGGGCATAGGGTAGAAGAATGAATGGGAATGAGGAAGGAGGGGGGTGAAACTGGGGGTGCGGTGGTCCCACATATACCAACCTGCTCATCGAGCTGGTTGCTCAATTTTTGCTGAAGACTGTACCTAAGGTGAAAATACGGAAGCTGGAAACCAAGCCGTAAGGGATACTTTCTATAGTGAGATGAGGAGAGTGGTGGCTGAACAGGGAGTCGCTGACAAGCATTAATGAACAGTACAGAGCCCTCAAGAACAACCTCTTGAGGGTTAATGATGCAGTATGCAGCTGGACAAGAGGCCCACCAAGACATAAAGTAACTTGGTGGTGGGATGAGGGTGTAGAAGCTGCAGTTAAGGAGAAAAGAAAGCTTTTCCAGGAATGGAAGAAGGGTACCAAGCTATAGGACTACAAGAGAGGTATACAGGGCAAAGTCTGAGTCACAAAGACTTTTACTTGATAACCTAAATCATGTAGAAAAGAAGACTATGATATTTAAGGTGGCAAATCAGGTAAAGGGGGATAAGCCGGACACCACCACCCCAGGAGGAGGGTATAGGGAGGTGACCCCCACCCCACAGGGAGATGAGGAGGAGGCTGTTCTGCCTTTGGAGCAGGAACGACTTATCTCCCCCATGACCTAACGAACTTCTCGCAGCTGGACCACTGGGCAGTACGCAGTTTGAGTGCACTACACTCCAACAGAGAATGAACTCACCAGAATCAGGGTGTGACTTGCAACAGTCAAGTCCCAAGCAGGCCCTCGGACACCGCGTCCACCGGATTGGCCTTCACAAGAGGAGGGGACTCCACCGGAGCCTCACATCCTGCTACACTCCAGGGGAGCAGCAGCACTATAGTGTCCTCCAGATCTACTGTAGGAGGAGGGATCACTGGTTCTCCTGCCTCTGCCACCCACCTTTGGGAGCCAGGACGTCAGCACATCACCCAGACGACCTTTGCTGGAACTCCCCAGGAGGGAGGAGGGCCCAAAGGCAGCATCCACCAGAACTGCCTACGTGGGACAGACCACCAGTCGTCCCCTCGCTGCAGCAGCCCCCGACAGCAGGAGTACATAGTCCTCTGAACCTGTGGTGCCATCCAGGAGAGCCACCCGGCCTCCCTCTCCAGTCATCCCTGGGATAAGTGGCCACCCGAGGAAGTGTCCTCTGGATCTCCCTCAGCCACTGCCCCAAGTAGGAACCTAGGCAGTGCCCACCAGGTATGTCTGGCCAAAGAAGTACCCACCGGGTCTCCCTCTCGTGCCCCAGCACAGAGCTCTGGCAGGGACCGTCAGGCCAGCCAAGTCAGGAAGCAGACCTCTGGTCGCTCCCCCTCCGCAGCCCGAGGGGTTCCTACTGAGGGTGATGCCCCTTGCTCGGCCCCCCCCCCCTCCAGTGGTAGAGCGAGGCACCCCTCCCTTACGGAGGGTGGGAAGTGCTCCCCTGCATGTACCCCACCAGAGACCAGCCAGGGCGAGACTACCCCGAGGCCAAGAATCCTGTCATTGCGGCACCACCCTTGCCCCCGAGAGATGCTACCGGACTCCCTCAGAGCGAGCGGCCACAGACCACCATTGACGGCGTCCTCCCCAAGGTGAGACCGCAGCCCCTGATGTCGGTGAGGCACCCCTACCACCCGCTGCAGCTGCCGGACTCCTCCTGATGCAGGCGGCCGCAGCCAACCCCTGATGGCCGCCTCCTCTGGACGGGACCGCAGCTCCGTGAGGGTCCTACCTGACCTGCCACCCACCCTTGGCCCGGGCCTAGCCAGGTCTGCTCCCAGGACCCCCACCACGGTGAAGGGCAGGCGCTGTGCTGCGCGCCTCCTGGCCCTATTCGGCCCTAGTCCCGAGGGCCGCCCCTCTCCCAGGGCCCCGACTGAGGAAGGGCCGTCCACCACCCCACTCTTTAGTTCCAGCAGGACCCGTGGGAATCCCAGCAGTGACCTACACCGGGATCACACTCTTGACGGCCCGCCCCCTACGCCCAGCCACCACCAGCTGCCAGTGTGGTTCCCCCCCGCCTCCGGCATGCCGCAGCTCCCCTTGCCACCTGTACCCGTGAGTAGAAAGACTCGCTGACTGTGTTACCCCCGCTGTCAGTACAATTTCAAGACCCTGTGAGAAATCAACCTCCCCCAGTAGTCTCTCCCCCCTTCCCCCCTTTTTTGTGCATTGAACTATATGCACAGGAAGACTCACGTTGAACATTAGTGTTGGTACAGAGGTGAGAGGCCCCGGCAGGCTCCCAGGTGTGATCCCCCCCCCCTCCCAGTGCAATACACCGGAATTCCCCTTAAGTATCAGTGTTGTGTCTCGGTCCCCGAGTTGTCATATACCCCACATACCTCCTCCTCTTCAGTCTTACCCCGGCTACACAGAGTGAATATGCCAAGGGTTTTACTATGTGTCTAAGTCACGTAAGAATACTGTGTCACCACAGTGTCTTCCGTCCTTGTCACGCGCGTAGGTAATAACTGATATATCTCTCCGTCCCTGTCACGCGGATGTAACATAAAGTAGCCTATGTCCCATCTGTCACGCGGATGTGTATAGTTCGTATAAGGTATGTCTATGTCACATGGATGAGATATGGAATGAGAATATATTTCTGACTGTGTATATCGAGATAGACAATAAGGGAAGTGTTGTATTACTACCACCTCTGTGCATATGTTTATGAGACAAATCTGATATATGTTGTATACACGTATTGTATCGTGAAGTTACTTTGTGTAAGTGTAGGTTATATTTCTCTGTGTTGGTAAATATTTTGTGTTTACTATGTTTGGTCACGGACTGTAGTGTATATTGTTTTGTAACTTGTTCTATTGTTAATATGTGGGCCTTTGATCAGTCAGCGTTTGGACTTCCCCTCCTTGTCTGCATACTCTGATCCGGTCGTGAACAAAGAACCCAAGGCCCACACCGTACCTGGCCCCGAGAAGCTGAGCCCAGGTTACACTGCATAACAATAGGTGAGCAGTGTGTGAAGGATAATGAAGGATGGGTAGTGGTGAACAGTGAGGATATTAAAGACGCATGGAGAGAGCATTATAGCTGGTTGTTGAATGAGAAGTTTGACTGGGACAGGGAAGGTTTGGAGTCAGCAGATCCAGTGTTTGGCCTTCGGCCTTTGATGCTGCCACTGTGAATGAGGCAATAGGCAGGATGCAGGTAGGGAAGGCAGCAGGTGTGTCTGGGTTGACTGCTGAAATGCTGAAAGCCTCATGAGATGTAGGAATGAGGTCAGTCACTGACCTAATAAATTTGATTATGTATGTGTTGTCCCAGATGATTGGCTGAAGAGTGGAGGAGTGATTGGGTAAATATGATTTGGAGCAGATGGGGGACATGGAAGGCGTGTGCAAGATATTCACAGAAGAAATCTGTGCAGCATGTGAGGTGGTGTGTGGGGTGAAGAGAAGACGAAAGGGGGTGCAAGGAACAGCATTGTGGAATGAAGAGGTGAGACAGGCTGTGGCACAAAAGAAGGAAGCATATATAGTAATGAGTGGATGAGAAGCAGGGGTGTGGAAGAAGTTGAAAGACAGAAGAGTTATATGTAGAGAGGAAGAAAGAGGTGAGAAGATAAGGGAAAGAAGAGAGTAGATGAGGAATTTGGAAGGAATTTGAGTGTAAGGTGGAGGAAATGTAAGGAAATGTTCTGGAAAGAGGTAAAGAGAGTTAGACAAGGTGGCGGTGAAGTTAGTTGGGGAAAGAAAGATAAAAATAGTAGATTGCTAGTGGAGAAGGGAGAAAATGTGAGCAGATGGAGAGGACACTTTAAGGAATTGTTGAACATAGAGAATGAAAGTAAAGCGAGTATAAGTGGCTGGGGAATGGCTGGGAGAAGGAGGGATGTGAGAAGAGAGGAAGAAATCAACAGGATGGAAGTTGTGGAAGCAATGAAGAAAGTCAAAATGGGGAAAGAACAAAAGGAACCTAGTGCCAAAATACAGCACAAAGCCGGATCATCGGCTACAAGTTATGTATGCTGGGTGGGCTGAGAGCACAGACACGGCGTCGTGAAAGAAATGGGTCAATGGAAGAAGTATATCATATTATTACAGATGGGGCAACTGAAGGAACGGAATTAGATGTCAGAAAGAAGACCATTAGAGGTACGGAAGGACATGATATTATGGAAGGAAAAATATGGTGATTCTCAGAGAAAGTCTGCAAGGAGGGGGGGATGTTGGAGGTGAGACAAAGTAGGATATACGTCGCAGTATTGTGTAAAGAGTACAATCAAGGAAAATATGGCGTACGGAGAGAATGGTATTGCAATGAGTATGAAGAGGAAGGCGACCACCAGACATCAAATAAGAGTGGGTAAGTCTAGTATGACCAATTCTAATTTGAGCTAAAGCAGTCTCCCACCTCCTATTATGGTGGCAAGGGGTTAACCAAGGAGAAATAAACAGTTTAACAACAAGTAGTTTATTATTAGCGATACATTCCTAGCAACACTGCCACCGGTGTTAAAGTAGGGCAGGAAGAAAATCAAAGACTGCAGTGAGGAAGGAAGGGGAGGCATCTCTGGCAACAGCCATGACAGCCAACTGATAGGACGTTCATTGCCCACGATGCCCACATGTCCTGGGACCCAACAGAACTGGACTGTTTTAAGACGAAAGGAGAATAACCATGGAATAACCATTCCAAGATACGATGGACTACAAGGTGAGAAGCAGAAGGTGACTAAAGAAGGGACAGAGCATTATATGAATCAAAGAATATCACAAATGAGGGAGAGGAGGCACGACAAATATACTGCAATGCAAACAAGAGGGCATATAACTCTGCTGTTAGAACACTCGCATAAACAGGAAGGCTAAAATCATAAAATGTGTCAGGAAAGAGAATCGCGAATCCAACACCTGCAGTTTTTTTTTTAACCACCAGTATATATAGGGACTGCAGGGGAACAGTGGGAGAGATGGTCAGAAAACTGGAAACGGAAAATGGAAGGACAAACATGGGGTCGCAGAAGTAGCCACGGGGGAAAAAGACATGCAGAAAGAAAAAAAAACATTACTAGCAATAAGGGAGGAGTGCGAGAGGAGAGTACAAGCTCAAACTGCAAAAGGTGACTTGGTCCTAGGAGTGGAAAACATGTCTAAGTCAAGACTGGGAGGAAGTACAGAAAGGGTATGAGGAAAACAGTGCAACTTAGCATAGGCACGAAGAGAAAGTAGAGCACGACAGCAGAAAAGTGATGGAATTCCTGATTCAGCATTCAGACTCTCAATTGGGTAGGACTTAAAAGTGCCAAGAGCCAGATGCAGACCATGATGATGCACAGAATCAAGTTACTGGAGGACAATGTCTGAAGCAGAAGAATAGAATTTTCAAGCATAATCAAGTTTGGAGAGAAAGAGAACAATATGGAGATGAAGGAGAGTAGCTCGATCAGCACTCCACGACATGAGACAAAGTTTGTAAGAGATGGAGGCGTTGCAAGGCTGAGATTTTCAAGGAGGCAATATGATCCTTCCAAGTAAGACGGAGTTGAGAAGAAGGCCAAAAAAGGAAGCGGAGGTTTTGGATGGGAGAGGAGAGCCATAGAGAAAAAGAGGTGGTTGAGATATAAGATGAGAACAAGTAATAGCATGAGACTTACGAGGAGAGAACCGAAAGCCATCAGAAGTAGCCCATTCTGAGGCAGCAGAAACCACATGTTGAATAAAAGCACCAAGGGCAGAGATATCAGAATTTGAGGCATATATTGCAAAATCATCTACATATAAAGAAGAGCGAACACCAACTGGGAGACAAAAAACTATCTATCTATCTATATACCTAGGCTGCTTCCCCCAAGGAAAGGGAGGTAGCCGAGACAGGACGACTCACTCTCCATTTACTCATCCATTCAAACACATTCATTCGCATCTGAGCCCCAAAGGGGAGAACGGACAGATCCTCACCGCATCACACCGCACAAGGGTCAACTGCGCAATGCAAGCAGTGACATCCACAGCAGGGCCCGACAGCAGAACTGGTTTACCCCTGCCACATCATAACAGACCCATCCCCTTACCCGCACCTGACAAAAAACAATCCCATTAAAAAAAAAAAAAAAAAAAAAAAAAAAAAAAAAAACAGTAGTGCCAAGAGCACTGCCCTGGGGAACACCTTCGTATTGTGGAAATGGATCTGAATAAGTATGCTGAACACAGACTCTAAAGAAACAAGCTGATAAAAAATTCTTCAAGAAAACCCCAAGGTTACCATAACTACCACTAGAATGAACTGTGTAAAATATGGTAGCGCCAGGTTGTGTCATAAGCCTTCTAAAGGTCAAAGAACAGTGACAACAGTTTGCTGAGTGGCAAAGGCTGAATGAAAACCAAACTGTGAAGAGGACAAAAGCTGCTTGGATTCTTGGAGCCACATAAGACAATGATTTATCATATGCTTGAACAATTTGCAAAAGACCGCTAGTAAGAGCAATGGACCGATAATCTTGAGGGGCATGGCCTTGCTTTCCCGGCTTAAGAAATGGGAGAACGACAGCATTACGAAAGGGAGGAAAAACACCTTCTGTCCAGATACGATTATAAATAGCTAATAAGAAGGCCAGGGCCTGGGGAGGAAGGTGGCGGAGCATATTACAGTATAGTGTATGCCATCAGGACCCTCGCAAGTATTCTTATAAAGACGAAGGGCAGAGGACAATTAATGGAGTGTGAATGGCGCGTTATACGACTGACTAGACAACAGCTTAAAGACATCAGGCGTATATTCAGTAGCAGCTTTAAGGGCATGGAAGTCAGGCGAGATGAGAGCTGCTATTAATATTACTAAAATGAAGACCTAAGCCATTAGCAACTAGATGAGCATCTGCAATTGACTCCCCATCCAAATGGAGGACAGGGGAAGGCATGGGAAGATGCTTACTGGCTATTTTACGTATACGTTTCCAGATGGAAGCAATGGGTGTATTGGTAGTAATGGTGGAAACATATAACCTTCAGCTACAGCATTTAGCCCATTTAACAATCTTACAGAGAAAAGCGCAGGCCTTTTTAAACAGCAGAAATGCACTCTGTTCATCCAGGGTGTCGCGTTTGCATAGGTAACTCTTCCGACATGCACGTTTAACACGGAGTGCCACAGAACAATCCAAATCCCACCAAAGCACACACTTTGAAGTAAAAGGACGGGACGACCTAGGAATCACAGTCAAAGCTGCACTCAGAACTAACACATTGAAACAGGTGAGCATATCTAAAACAGTAGAGAAGGAAGAATGGGGTACAGAAGGAATAGTTAAAGAAGTAAATGACGGCCAATCAGTTTTCGGAAAACACCATCGAAGGGGTCTGAGTATGGGACAATATGTAGTAAGTCTGATAGGAAAGTGATCACTATATACAACGTCCAAAAGTACAGAGCAATGGAAATCTAAAGAAAGAGAAGGGGAGCACAAGGAGAGATCCAGACAGGAGAAAGTACGCGTTTTAGCGTCAAAATGCGCTGAAACTCCCATATTCAATAAGGATAAATCATTACTAAAAATAAAAGACTCAAGGTGGCAGCCAGGCAAATTAGTAATGGCATCTCCCCATAAAGAACCTCCCAACAATAAAATTGGGGTGGGTAACTGGGATAATAAAAGAGATAAGGCAGAGAAATCAATAGGCTGAGAGGGAGAGAAATAAATAGAAACCACAGTTATCCAACATCCGAGAATAACACGAATAAAATGACATGGAACAGTGGTGTTAATGGACAGATGTTCAAGAGGAACTGTATGGTGGACTAAGATAGATAGCTGAAACAGAAAGAGAAGCAGGAGAGAACAAGAAACAAAAGCCAGGTATAGGTACCAGAGGTAAAGACAGCTGGGGTTCTTGTAAACAGACTCTGAACAGACAGTGAACCGAAAGAGGACAGCGAAGGTTATTGTGATGGGCCGTAAAACTTCGTATGTTCCATTGTAAAATAGACATATTAAAACTTTAAAACCCCAAATAAAACCCAGCAGAAATATAGAGTCTAGGAAAGATAAAAGGAAATGAATACTAAAGATAAAATACACAGGAAGTAAAATATATTACATAGGAAGTAAAATAAAATACACAGGATGTAAAATATAATACATAGGAAGTAAAATATAATACACAGGAAGTAAAATATAATATAGAATAGTAGCATACGTTACCGAGTCCGTACGATAGTAGGAATAGGGGAGAGAGGTGGAATAGGCAGCCGAGTGGGATGGTCACCATAGCCCAGAGGCACAGGGAGAGATAGAGGGGAAGGAGTACTGGAAGTGGGAAAGGAGGGTGGCAAAGAGGAGGAGAGAACAGAAGGTGAAGGAGGGAGGTCAGGAGGCACATGAATTTAACAGGGAGGGTGGAAGGAGAGGGTACAGTATTGATCACTGAAACTGGTGTGGATGTTAAAATGTAATCCATAATCTTGGGGATGGTTTCACCATTGTCATCGCCAGAGGATTTCGTGCCACAAGTAACCGGTGGTGGAACGATTTGGGGACAGGACTGAGGAGACTGCTCAGATGTGGATTTCGATAAGGCAGGGTGTGTAGGTCTGGAGGGGCGGGTACTTGTCACACGGACTTTATGAGCTGAAGTAGGAGGATGGGCAGAAAAGGCTTTAGGGTCTGATGCGATGGGCAGTCTGTGCATACCACTAGAGAAGGACGGGGGTTGGATGTTACACTGGGCCAGAGGCGCCAAACGGTGGGTTTGAGAAACAGAACTGGAGGAGTGAGAGGATGGACGAGGTTGGGAATGGGGGAAGGACGAGGAGGGGGAACAGGTAAGGAAGGGGATGGAGAGGAGGTAGGGGTAGAGGAATCTACAACAGAGAAAAAATTAGAGACAGGAACAAGAGGGGTCTGTAGGGGAGGACTGAAGTAGAGGGGGGTTTAGGTAGAGAGGAAGGAGAGGTTGAAATAGGAGTACTGGGAGGAAGGGGAGACAACAGTCACAGGCGTTATGACAAAGCGAGAGGTGGGAGGAGAGGAAGGAGGGACAGCAGATACAGAGACAGGTGCAGAAGGGGAAGAAGAAATAGTACCGGTACTAGAAGTTACTCCGGAAGGAGGACGGGCTACACGTGTTTAGGTAACGTTAGGATGGTGACCAAGGCCGCAAACTCTGCAACATGCCTCATGAAGGGAGAGGCCAGTTTTTCAGCGGATGCTGGACGCTTCTGCTTTGAAGAGGTAGAAGGGATATTGTCAGTAGGTGGCAGAGTGGCTACCCTGACAGTTAGGGCAGCATCGGATGGTGGAAATGCAGTCTGAGGAGGCATGACTGGCCAGCGCACAGTTGGTGCAGACTGCAGATGATCGGCAGTATTTGGCGGGGTGGCCAAGGCGCCAACAAGATGTGCATTGGTGAGAAGACGGAATATACTGTACTGACGTACTTGGAGAACAATGCCCCAATAATGATTGTGGGGGGGCAGATCATGAGAGGCAGAAGACTACTTTTATGATATTAGCTGGTTCTTGTCGGTGTCCACGAGGAGGAACTGTATAACAATGCACTGAGCTTAATGGATAATGATGTTTTGTGGGCGTCCGTGAGGAGGATTTGTGTAACAATGCACTGAGCATATTGGATGATGATGTTCTGAATGGATTAGCTCAATGTCAGTAGACCATTCTGTGAAAGCCCTCTGGCCGAAGGACATTGAAGATGGTAAACGGACAATGCCAGTGGCGGAATTAAGTTGAATATCTGGGGACGGAGATGGGTTGTCCTGCATTGTTGACTTGGGATGTCACCTTCTCGGCTTGGGCAGCACTGTGATCGACAAGGAGGCGAGAACCATTCGGACGGGCCAAGAAGGTGACATCCCTGCCTAACTGTCAAAGTAGAGAGAGGTGGAGTGAGAGGTCATCAGTCGTATCGTGGACATTGAAAAATTTTGACCATGTCTGCGAACCGAATATTGAGGAGGTGAGGGAAGGGGCAGGAACATAGGAAGAAGGACGAGGTCACGAGAGAGACAGAGGACATAGAAGGATTAGAGACAGGAGGTGAAGCAAGAAGGTAAGGATGAAGTGTGATGACCGTTGAAGGGCTGACTGAAGAAGACAATTTAGAAGCTGGAGGAGTGGAAGACACAGCAGTCGAGGAGGATGGGGTGTTTAATGTGACCGAACGTGTAGGAGGGGAAGGAGTCAAGGCCACAGTCAAAAGGGAGTCCTGGGCCGTCACCATAATCAGGCCAGAAGAAGTAACTGTATGCAAACACTTTAAAATAGTAGACTTCACCATCCCACCCACCATAGAGTCCAACGGGGGGAGGTTAAAGTTGGGCCCAACTCACCCAACAGCTCCAGGGATAGTGGAAGAGTTATACGCAGACACGGTTTGGTGTGGAGTGGCAGCCGCAGACCAATGCAGTGCCCACCTGACCCTAGCCGAGGTTGACTGAGCCAACACACGGCCAACCGATTTGCCCAGCGAGGCCACACTAGACCAACCGTCTTACCGCAACCCCCCTACCAAAGAAGTATGTTGCCCACCACAAGGAACTGCACCCTGCCCAGATAAAGGGGTGCAGGGAATACACACGATGCCATGCATGGCAAACACGTGGGGAGGAAACAGTCTTGCCCGAAATAAAAAAAAAGGGGTGGAGACTAGTATCATCACCAGAAGGCCTCCACTATCTGGCGATGATAGGGGAAAAGGAAGGACGAAGCAATAGAACAAGAAAAACAGCCTTGCAAAATTAGTTGACGCAGCAACAGGGACTCAAGGAGAGGGAAGAGGGCAGAGTAGAGACCCCACCATAGCTCCCCTACTTGTCAAGACCCAATTGACATCTCTGAAGCCCCCCACAACAACAGCGAGCGAGGAAACGGGGGGGGGGGGGGGGGGGGGCAAAATGAGGAAAGCCCCAGGAATTGATGGAGTGTGTGGTGAAATGCTGAAGCATGGAGAAGAGATAGAAGTACAATGGATGTGGAAGATGTGCAGATTGGCCTAGGAGGAAGGTAGAGTCCCAGAGGATTGAAAGTCAGGTATAATTACTCCCTTGTACAAATGAAAAGGGGAAAAAGAAGTGTGAGGTAATCATAGGGGCATTTGTCTTCTTAGTGTAATAGGAAAAGTATATGATAGGATACTTATTGACAGAGTTAGGAAAATAACAAAGGAAATAGTTGGAGAAGAACAGGGAGGTTTTAGGAAGGGAAGAGGTTGTGTAGATCAGACATTCATTCATAGATTTTTAGTGGAAAAGTTTCTAGAGAAGGGAAAGAAGTTGTATGCAGCCTTCATGGATTTGGAGAAAGCATATGACAGGGTGGATAGACATGGATTGTGGAAAGTATTTAGAATATATGGAGTGGATGGGAAGTTGCTGAATGCATTGAAGAGTATGTATGAGGGTGCTAAGGCTGCAGTGCGTGTGGATAGTGAACTGAGTGAATTTTTCTACCTGAAGGTTGGATTGAAACAGGGATGTGTCATGTCTCCATGGTTGTTCAACCTGTAAATGGATGGGGTTATAAAAGATATACAAGATAGGGCAGCGGATGCTGGAGGGGCCCTAATGAGAGAGGGCAGTGTTTGGAAACTCCCTGTACCATTGTTTGCAGATGATACTGTGTTGTTAAGTGAAGACAAAGGGGAGCTGCATGGCTTGGTGGATGAGTTTAGGAGAGTGTATAAGAAATGGAATCTAAAGGTGAATATTGGGAAGAGTAAAGTTATGGTCTTCAAGAGAAGTGAAGTCTGTGAATGTACAGTGAGGTTGGATGAAGAGGAAATGGAAAATGTGAGTGCTTTTAAGTATTTGGGTAGTGTAATGAGTAAGGATGGAAGTTTGGAGGATGAAGTGCTTGAAAGGGTACAACAAGGAAGAAGGGTTGCTGGTTCCTTGAAAGCTGTGATAAGAGACAGGGAAGTGAGCATGGCAGTGAAAAAGTTACTACATGACAGTATTGTGATATCAATTCTAATTTATGGAAGTGAAGCTTGGACCTTGTTGGGAGGGACAGAAGTCAAGAGAGCAGTGGAAATGAGTTATTTGAGAGAAGCATGTGGAATCACATGAAGAGACAGACTGACGAATGAGGATGTGAAGGAGTGTTGTTGTGTAGATGTGGATGTGATAGGAAACGTTAGGAGACACACACTGAGGTGGTTTGGCCATGTGGAGAGGATGAAAAGTGAAAGACTGATGAGGAGAGTGTATGTGAGTGAGGTGGAGGAGGGGAGAGGGAGGGGGAGGCCATGAATGAGATGGAGGGATGGAGTGAAGAGGTATAAGAGAGAGGGGGGTGTGAGCTGGGATAAGGGCAGTGAAATAGCGGGGGACAAGGTGACGTAGAGGCGATTTGTTTGTGGCCACCCCTTATGGGATTAAGGCGTCTGGCAATAGATAATGATAGATAGATAAAGCTTGTAGATGAGATAATGAAGGTAATGGAGAGAGTTCTGGAAGGTATGATTAGAGAAAGAGTGAATATTGATGAGATGCATTCTGGGTTTATGCCAGGCAGGGGGACTACTGATGCCTTATTCATTGTTCGACAGCTTCAGGAAAAACACAGGAAAGAAAAGGGAATTGTACTTTGTTTTTGGTGATTTGGAGAAGGCCTCTGACAGAGTCTCTAGAGAGGTGGTGAAGTGGGCAACGAGAAAGCTTGGGATCGACGAGTGGCTGGTTAGGGTGGTTTGGGCATGTGTGTGGGTGCTCGCACCTAGGTAAGAGTGAACGGAGATTTGAGTGATGAGTTTTCCGTGAATGTTGGTGTGCATCAGGGGTCAGTTTTGAGTCCCTTGTTGTTTATCATGGTACTTGAAGCCCTCTCACATGACTTCAGAAATGGACTCCTGTAGGAGATGTTGTATGCTGATGATTTGGTGTTGATTCCAGAGAAAGAAAGGGTGGCAGAGGAAAGATTTAGGAAGTGCAGAGATGATATAGGGCACAATGGCTTAAGAGTAAATGCAGATAAAACAAAAGTGATGACATCAAGGGTTGGTGTCGGTATTGTCAAAGAAGAGAGAGAGTGGCCATCTGCAATTTGACACTAGGGTGTGGGAAGTAATTCTATCTTGTGCAGTGTTTGTGATAAGTGGGTGCATAAGAGATGTAGTGGTATTAGAGGTAGACTGTGAGATAATGCTGATTTTATGTGTGCGGTGTGTTGGGGAGAGCAGGTGGAGATTGTCAGGCGAGAAAGAACTGAACTTGCAGGTGAGTCTCTTGAGTGTGTGGAAGAGTTTTGTTGTTTGGGAGACATGTTATATGCTGGAGGTGGGGCTAGAGCTAGCTCTGTGGCTAGGGTGAGAAGTGGTTGGAAGAAGTTCAGGGAGCTGTTGCCTCTCCTGACACTGAGAGGGCTCTCCCTACATGCTAAGGGATCTCTGCATGCAGCATGTGTCGGGAATCAAATGTTGTATGGTAGTGAGATCTGGGCATTAAAGGAAGAGGATATTTGCAGGCTCAAATGTACAGAAATGACAATGAATAGGTGGATGTGCAGTGCATCCCTGAGTGCAAGGCCTAGGGAGGCTAGGTTTACGATGGAAAAGTTGAGAGGTAGGATGGGACTGGAGTGTATTGGTATTGTAATAAGGAGAGGTACATTGAGGTGGTTTGGGCATGTGAAGAGGATGGGGGATGATAACTGCGTGCAGAAAGTGAGAAGTGTTAATACTGGGGGTGGAGTTGTAAGGGGTAGACCGAAAAGGACCTGGGACGAGGTCATTAAGTGCGGCCTCAAAGTTAAGGGACTGAACAGGAAGGTTGTCACAGATCGAGCAACATGGAGAGCTACCATTAGGAGACCAAGGCCAACACATCCAAGCATGTTGAAGCCTTCAAAAACAAAAATAAAACTCGGCCAATTCCAATTACTGGATAACTTTTCCCTTCCGATACAGATATTAATTGGCTTTTGCATGCTCATTTACAGTAGCAGCCTATGCCCAGAGTTGGAGGGGGGAGGGGGATGAACTAGACAGATGGAGGTATTGTTCCACCCTGTAAATACTGCTAGGGATACAAGTTGGTTTGTCATGGCTTAAATTATCTGGATTATGGTAGCCATACCTTTAACTCCAGTAGACCCAAAATTAATACAGGTCATACTGAATTAACTGTTACAGTGATTCACACACACACACCCTCCAATTCTAAGCCACACCTTAATTTTGTTTTCTCACTAGGGTGTAGCATCCAGTTGTCCTAGATAGTGGTCAATTACCACACCTATATCATCAAAAGCTTTCCTACATTATGGTAAAGAACTCTAAGCTGCATTCTCTGCTAGAGAGAGGGAACAGACCCTACACTGATGCTGCTGGGTCTAGGCTATCCCACTCCTAGTCAAACTCCACATGCAGCAGTATCAGTATCTGCTGTAGTTCACTGACACATTAAATCTTCTGTCTCCCTCTTTAGACAATTACAGCAAACACCAGGAATAATATAAAAACATCCAAATAGTTAGTGAAATTACTTTTTCCACCAAGAGTATCTCCACTCTACTATTTTATCATCAATTATTCAACTGCCAACGGTAAGTGATACATTTTGAATTATTTAAAGTATTTTTTATATCTTTTCTTGACTAATAACTGACATAGTTTACAGCAATAAGCTATGAGACAAGAGAAGTAATAATGGCTAATATACTACACTCAACTTGGCATGATGCAAATGAGAAAACTGAATGACCCATATGTAAAAGTACTGTACTATCCCTAACCCTTATTATATATGAGCTTTTTCATTAGCATGAAAAATCAATGTACTGCATCTCATGACACACAAACACTAGAAAACCATATGAAGTACCATGTAGGAGTCATATCAATTTACATTTTTGTACTTTTCCATTATGCCAATTAAACTCAAAGTGGAGACTAAAATTAAATGCAAGTGTATTACCATAACAGTATATAACAGAAATAAGAGATTACACCATTCTTTGAAATGTGAAGCATGATCATACCAACAACTTCAAATGTATTACATAACAGCCTTATTAAATTCACCTGCTCTCTTAGAAACCATAGTACTCCTTGTGCAATTAACAAACACTAGCAATTTATCAGTCAATTTTGCAAGCTGTGAATATTTACATCCTTTTATTTTAAAACAGTGGCACCATGAGGATATAACAATATATATATATATATATATATATACTCATGTGTGCACATGCAACATATGTATATAACAAATACTAACCATTCATACAAAATGAACATATACTGTACTCCATAAAATGGTGCATCCTCTCCACTGACAGCCCAGACCCTACCTCCCCCCACTAAAAGCTTCCCTGCAGCTACACTGGTGCAGCAACCACATGACAACTGGAAGTTAAGCTAACCAAACACCTATGTACAAATCTGAAGAATTTTATGCAAATTCCCCATAAAACACCACTGCCAATATAACAACTATGGGATGAGTGGCTTATATATCATGATGTCAGAAGTGATAAAAAGACAAATAAAATCTATAAGAAAACTTGTCATATAGACATTTCAGGCCTACAAACATTACAAAAATAAACCTAAGAAGTAAACAACTGCTCCAATCATGGAAAACATTCCATATCTCAAAATCTCGAATGTGGAAAGATGGTTGATGAAATGAGCACCTAATCTCAGTACAGTACTGTACTCACATATACTTGTAGATCTGGATTAAATTTCAATGTACACAAATTTATATCCAGGATGTAATACAATAAGGCATTACTCAATTGATCTGAGACTGGATCAGGAATTGTGTTCTCACAAAGTACTTCATAGTGTGTGAATGATTAAAAGTAAAAATTGAGCTTTGGTGAGGTACTAATTAAGGCACAAACCACTGACCAAGTCATATATAATTTAAGTTTATACAGAATCTGAACTGTCATAAATATAAACACTGACACATTCAAGGTGCAATTGTACATCCCATTTGTCAAACACTGCTTTTACAGCACTGATGCTTCTCTCTCTCTCTCTCTCTCTCTCCCCCTATCTATCTCCATCTTCTGTGTGTGTGTGTGTGTGTGTGTGTGTGTGTGTGCACACACATAATACATAGTACACATACTAGTACACAATTTTTATATACTTATTAGGCACATTATAACAATGGTGTTGTTTTCAAATTTCTTAGCATCAGTTTAGCTTTCATGATTATGCGATTTATTTCAGTCTATAACCTCATGGCATAGGATGTGCAAGTGTGGTCTGTTATACATGTCATTACTTAGTAGTGACATAGTATAATGTTACAACTATATGCAAACCTTATAGAACTAGTAATAATACGGCACATCATTCATGTCTACCATTCATGTCACATGCAAGAAAAAATTCAGGATCATGCAATATCAGTATTTACATATGCATAGCAACTGATTAAGACATCTATTTCCAGCAGAGAGGAAAATGTTATTAATGTAAACACTCATTTTGTGAGACTTGGTCTGAGCAGTGATTATTCTGGCTCTGTAGAAAAAAATAGCATCTGGAATACAGTTCTCCTTGTTGCTCTATCAACAAATAAAAAAATAAATAATTTCTTGGTTGTGAAATATACATTATAATAACCAACAGACTGAATTAACACAAAATGTCTTACATATCATCTAACAGGCATACCAGGAATTCCATACAACTCATTATCTTGCATCTGAAATTAGCTAGCATCTACAGACCTGGATTTATATACATTTCTTTGTCAAAAACCCATTACTGACTAAGAACATTTCAACATACACCAGTATCCTGTTGGCCTTCACATCCTAACTAGTGGTGCTTGGTGACTGAGGCACAGGGACAGGATTGGTTTTGGGAACAGTCTTTGGAGGTGTCACTGTATTTTTTGTTTTCCCTACATCTGTTTCTTCTCCTATACTTTCTGCATTTGCTGTTTCAAAGTTCTTAGGTGATGTTGCCTTATTTAATTTACAAGATGTTGGCTTACATGTTTCAGTTTTTACTGGCATTTCTTGCTTTGAATTATCAGCCTTGTTTTTAGATTGACTGGAACCCTTACAGTTTTCTGTTGCTTTAAGTGAAGGCTGTGCTGCCTGAATTTTAGCTGCACCTGCAGATGAGTTTGACTTATACTGAGGCTGCTTGGGTTTTCTGTAGTTTTCATTTCGCTGCCACTGGGCCTGCCCACTTGAGTGTCTGCTTCTTGACCCACTCACCTGTAGAAGTACATGCAACTAATATTAGGTGGAATATCTCCATATCATATCATATATCAATTACAAAGGGTCCAACATGCTTGCATGGGAGTCCAACTACCTACCATATGTGATGCAAGCAGGCATCATAGCTTCGATAACTCAAAAGGGGAGGTTTGGAAATGTTAATTACCTTACTCTTTTTCTCCCGTAAGATGTTCCATACAAAGATGAAGGGGTCATGGAGCTGAGCTAAATACCTGTCCAGTGCCATGAACTATACAGTGAGCCACGTAAATGTGTACAATGCTAGGAGTCATTGATGAATAGAGCACACACTAACAAAGCAAAAGTGTTTCTGAAAGGAACCTTGGGCATTATGGTGTTGAGCTAATATCAGATAAGAGATGATTGGATGAAAAGGTTGGTGTATCACATGCAAGACTAAGGTATAGGAAAGTATTAATGAATAATAATAAACAAAATAAAGACCTCTAATGCACGATATAAAGAAAACTACTTTATAACAGTACTGCCACTTTATTTGGCCTCCTAATGACACTGGTTTATAGAAAAAAAAAAAAAATCTGAGGCAAGCATGTGAATAGGTGTTTCTGACTAATTTTGATATGCTTAATTCAAATTTCTAAACAGTTTTGCTCTGTCACCTCTAGTTTTTTTGCTTTCACATATCCCTTTTTTTATTATAATGCATATATTTATAATATAATGAGTTTATTTCTTATATTAAAATGGCATATTACAAAACGAAACAAAACTGACACAGAACACTGACAGAACTAAATATTACAATTACTTGGATATAAGCATATATACACACCATAGCACTACAGACAGTCAGAAGTGAGTTTTTTTTTTGATGATCTGGTATTCTTTGCCTCTGGGATGTCGCGCAGGAGCATCCAGCAGAAGTCCCCAGTCATGCTGGGGTTTCACTTGCTTTGGTAGTTGCTCTCCATCTCAGTAATATCTTGGTGGAACCTTTCCCCATGTTCGTCACTTACTGCTCTGAGGTTCTGGGGGAAGAAGTTGAGGTGGGAGTGGAGAAAGTGAATCTTGAGAGACATTCGGCACCCCATATCTTGATAAGCCTGCAACAACTTCTCGACACGCTCTTGGTAATCTAGTGCCCGTGTGTTACCAAGGAAGCCATGGCAGACTACCTTAAATGCTTCCCATGCTCTCAATTCCTTCAAGGTGAGCTTCCCCTCGAATACCTCATCCTTCAGCATCTCCCGGATCTGAGGTCCGATGAAGATGCCCTTCTTGAGCTTAGCAGAACTGATAGCTGGGAACAGAGTGCACAGGTGTTGGAAGGCAGCGCCATCCTTGTCCATGGCCTTCACGAAATTCTTCATGAGGCCAAGCTTGATACGAAGAAGGGGAAGAAGCATCTTGTTCATGTCCACCAGAGGATTTTCTTGGGCACTGTGTTTCCTAGGCACAAAAGTGCTCCTAGACCCCCAGTCCTTCTGCGTGTAGTGCTTGACATGTTTGAGCTTGTTGTGGTGCGCGTTTTAAACCAAGTTCCAAGGAAATAGGATGGTAAATGGATTTTTGGTGAATATTTTGGGTCTAGGCCTATATGCATACATGTACATACATGTATACACATATTTCTCAAAAACTAGAGGTGATGAGTGAAAACAGATTTCAAATCTGAAATCAGCACCCCAAAATTAAGTTAGAACACCTAATTTCATGCTTGCCTCAAATTTTTTGTAAACCAGTGTGATCTACCATTCTTTTACTTTTTCTCGGGCAATCCCCAGATTATGCCTCATAATTGTTATCTATCTATCTATCTATCTACAGCCAGATGCCATAATTCGTGCTGAGCTGCAGACCTCATGTGAGACAGTGGAGGTCAGCATTGGTCAAGCTACAACCCTCATATGAGGTAAAACACACACTGGTTATGAAACAATGACTCCTGGGAGGAAAACTACCTTACAAAGAATTAGCCTGGCATGGGTTAATCCCAGAAGTGGGGGGCAGAAATGAATCACCTCCCTGGTACCATGCCCTCCCCCATTAGGTTGCCCTCTCTCTGACTCACACCCCCCCTCACTCATATCAAACCATTATTTCATCTCAATTTGACCTCCCTCCACCTCCCTACTGTACATACACTCTCCTAGTTAATCTCTTATTTTATTTCCAAGGTCAAACCATCACAGGGTATTTCTTCTCATACAGTACTTTCTGGCAGATCCAAAACATCACAAAGATCCATTACTTCCATATTCAGCTATCTGTATTTCCACCTAACTAAACAAGCTCCTCTCCAATAATTAATATTCAATCCTCTGGTTTGCTTTCAGCAAAATCCAAGGTTTGCTTCCATACATTATAGCTGAGTTCACAAAACTGCCATGTACAGGCTTGTATACTACTATACTCACCTCCCTATTCCTTAAGACTGTTATGTGAACCTGCAACCATTCTTCCTTGCTGAACCCTTTCTTGCCCTTCATTTTATAATCTTCTGTCCCTGATCATCACACTACTTAAATATATAAAGGTATTTCCTGGCTGTTCTGCCTCATTATGCACTCAATGACTTCATGTTTCTCAAAACCTGCAACTTTCTTCTTTGCCACATTCACTGTAGATTTAACCCTTCCATGACCACTAGTGTCAAAAGACGTTTTTCCGTAGTATGGCCACTGGTGTCAATGCAGTGTGACTTGTAGAAAACTGCAAAAAAAATTTTTAAGAGAACGAAAACCCTAGATGACTTGAAATGACCTATACTACGTTACCACACCCCCCATTTGTCAGTTCAGTGCTTGCTGCTGTGATGAGTGGATGACCGATTATTGCTCGTGGCCATGCCTCCACCCCCTCACATCGGCCATGCCGAGAGGGGGATGGCATTGGTAATGAATGGTGATGGAGGGAATATCTCAAATTTGTTGTATGCTGATGATGCAGTGTTACTTACAAATAGTGGACAGGAGCTTGGCAGGCTAGTGCAGAGTTTTGCTGATGTCTGTGAGCATTGTGCCTTGAGAGTAAATGTAGCAAAGAATAAAGTGGTGGTTACTGAGAGAGAAAGTGACTACCAGTGCGATGTTACAGTGAGTGGAGAGAGAGTGGAATTGGTGGGACAGTTCAAATACCTTTATGTAGTGGTAAAAAAAAAAGAGGAGGATGTGCAAAAGAGGTGAAAAGTAGTGTGACACATGGAAGGAAAGTAGCTGGTGCAATGAAGGCCTTGATAAGAAACAGAGGCTTGAGTGTTGTAGCTGCACGAGGCTTGCACAAAGAAGTGTTAGTGCCAACTTTGACATATAGATGTGAGACTATGGTGTAGCATGAAAATGAAAAATCAAGAGTGACAGCAGTGGAGATGGGACTGCATGTAGAGTACAAAGAGTGGATAGGATACTAAAGAGTATGATTCACGAAAGATATGGAGTGAGGACATCTGTGGACACCAAAATCGAAGAGAGTATACTGAGATGGTATGGTCATGTGGATCGAGTGGATAACAATTTGAGAACTGAAAAAGGTATATCTGAGTAATTTTCAAAGGGGGAGGAAGCGAGGTACAGTAGGCCAAGGAGAGGGTGGAGGGATGTGGTGGATGAATGTGTGAGGAAGAGAGGTTTGGAGGTCGGTGAGGCTAGGGGATTCACAAGAAATCGAGCTGGCTGGATGAATATTGTGAGGAGAAGTGCATGATCAGGGATTTGGCACCCCTTTTTAACATCACAGCGTCCAGATGAACTCTGTCGGATATGTGTACTTGAAGCTGCAGAATGTACTGAATGTTTTTGACGTATCAGATAGAACTGGGATTCCAGTGCTTGAATGGTGAGTGAATGGAAGCATGGCCCACCGGATTGGGAAAATTTGGGCTGTCTGGACATTGCTACTCCTAACTCTGCCCTAAGGTGGGAAAGAAGGTCCAGGTGATGATGATGATACATACCAGCCCAGGCATTCAGTTATGGAGTGCCAAGTTCCTCTCTAAGTATTGTGATGACTGTTTCATGGGTCCAAGTGTTGGGAATGCTACAATGTTTGTATGAGTAGTTGTTAATGTTTGTGAAGGCCTGGATTCCATATGGTTCTATGTGCTTCCTTTGTACACTGCTATCACTGTGCGCCTGTTCTAGAGTGAAAGAAGTTATGTTGCGGTCGAGTGGAAAGGTGATGTGTGTCAATAAAGTGATTTGGAGACTTCTCTTCCTATCTAGGGAAAACTTTCAAAGATTCAGAAAAAAATCAAAACCTTGTGCTAACCTTCGTGACGATGTGTCCTCCTGAAGTATTTCTGACACGATTATGATGGGGATGGGGATGTTGGTCCTGATGCTGAGGGGCACGGTCCCCCTCTGAGGCCCGTCGCTCTCTTCGCCGTGTTCCCCCACTGCCACTACCACTCAGGTTTCTTTGGTAACTGTCTGACCCTATCACTACTGTGCCCTCATTTTCAGACCTTGTGCGCACTCGAGCCTTCCTTGCTTCTCGTGCTGCATCATATTCCTCAGGCTGGAACAACAAATTTGCTTCCAAGTAAAAAATGTCAGATATTACTGACAAGATACATCAAACCCCAGCCCACTCTCTGGGCGGCCCCCCCCCCCCCCCCCCAAAAAAAAAAAAAAAAAAAAAAAAAAAAAAAAAAAAGAGGTTTTTATAATACTCTTGGGTGTCACATTTTTCCCTCCCCCAAAATATGTTATAATACCCCTAGGTGCCACACTTTTCTATGTGACTGTCATTCCAAGTGGTACCAAAAAACTGAAAGACTCCTGAAAGTACATCACCATCATCCTGACCTCTTTTCCTGCCTAAGGATGAAGTAAGATATGGTTCAGAAATCAAGCATGACTGAGAGAGAACTATCAACAGCTTAACCAGTGGAATGGGTCAGATATTCATTTATCCACCACTGAGCTATTTCACATTACTAGCAAGAGTGAATTAGTAAAAAATAATTAAATAAATATATAAGTAAATAAAATTAATAAAACTCATCATGTGTTTCTCCATACGTAATATATCTCACCAACTTTATCCCTGTCAATTCCAAAGACGATTCAAATTCCATACCCCACTGTCTTACACAATTCTTTATCACAGCCATTCAATTTCTTGATCCCCCCTTTTAATTTGTTTAATTCAACCATATTCTTGAGCTACAATATCTCCTTCTAACATGAAAATAACTCACACATACCCTATTCTACATCCATTCTCTTAAAAAAGATTACACCATCTAAGCACATTTGCTACCACCCTATTATTAACAACCTTCTTAACTCCACATCTTTCACAAAATACAAAGGTTTTTATCTTACCTATGCAACACACTACACACCCTTCCTAGCCGCTTTTCCACTGCACCTGCATTCTCAACATTCCAAGATCTCGCACTCACATAATAATACGGCCACCGAAAAACTTTCCTACAACCCTCTTGCAGCTACTTACACCTCTAGTACCAAAGCTTTCATAGCCTGAGCTGCTCTGTTCTCAACTTCCTTTATATATTAACCTCCCTTTTCCATTAACCATCATGGTACCTGAACATTTTCGTCAATCTGTTGATCTCCATCCAGCGGCACCTCACACTATCACCTTCTTCTTTAACAACTTTTACTTTACTCTTGTATACATTTATTTTAGACTATACCATTCAGACATGGGAGAAAAAAAAAAAAAAAAAAAAAAAAAAAAAAAAAAAAAATGGAGGAGGAGGAGGAGGAGTGATTCAGTCTCAAGAGATCTGTTCAGTATGAACAAGCAACACAGCATCAACTGCATACACAAAATTGAAATGTTCCATCCTTGTCAATAGTTTTTCATACGACAAAATGCAATTCACAGAATTTAAACAAGACCGAGAAGGAGAGGTACATAGAGATTATATTACAGAATACGTTATGAATACAGAAATAATTGTAAATTCCTCATACACACCATTTCAACCCTGAAGTCTTCTATGCTTTTATATTTGCCCAATCTTTCTTTTAGGCGTTCCTTCACAAACAGGGATCCACTGTTCTTATAATACTTTAGGAATGCCCAAAACTTCTCCAGTCCATACAGTTGACCACATTCACTGTCTCGTAATGTTTCATCCTGAAAATCATTGTAGATTTCATCTCGGAAGTGTTTCTCCAATCCATAGCTATAGAAACGGAAGAGGCACTCCAAGCCATACCTGAAATAAGAGTGAATACTGGTGTGAGGAGCATAAGTACAGTGTTTGGTTGAGAAATGTAAGTGCCTTTATTTTAATGAGAAAAACAAACCTAAATTTGCCTTAGGGCAATTATGAGAGTTCATGAAAGGCTTGTCCGTTCCCTCTTGGGAATCCTCCAACAGATGACAGAGTCAGTGCTACTCCTCACACATGTCTTCATTCATTCATACAGCAACAAAGCAAACCCCTCCTTTTTTTTTCCCAGCTTTATAGCCATCGTTCAAACCTGATTTAACATATGCCCGTCTGCTCCTCCTCTCTCACAAACAAAGCCTGGTAAATCTCTTTCTTTCTCTTGCAGGCACACATGCACTCATTAAACATTATCTTTGTCACTCACTCCATTCACATCAAATGCAGTTACTTTCATGATATCATCTCTGACATCCAATTACTGTAGATGACTATTTTTGTGTGGCCCCGGGCTGGCAGTAAACCAAGCATTGCTGTGTCCCTGGCAATTTAGCAGTTCAGCCATACTGGACATGGACAAGGTGCTGGATTGTCAGGATAAACATGTGAAAAGTTGGCCTCAAACAGCCCTACTTCCTTTGTGCATGGCATGCAATGAAAGTACCCAACAAACATTCATCCTGACTACAACACACAACCACTGATTTACAAACCCAGGTCCCCATTTCAATTCTAAATACAAACATGCTGGAGTAAACAGAACTACCCTCACTCCAAACCTTTATATTCATGCCACACCAATATTTCATCCTCACTCCAAACCTTTATGTTCATGCCACACCAATGTTTCATTCCTGTATGTTCTGGGTGATAACACACTCATACAGTGTCAACTAAAACCTTCTTGTTCTGTACAAATTCCTTTAAAACACCATACACTTTCTTTCCTCAAACCACTCTACTTTCCACTGCTTTTCCATCATGCATCATGTTATCTGAAACCTCCAAATACAATACGGGTGAACCTACCCCCCATCCTTGACGAGGTGGCATGTGGAGGTACAGTACTTAGGATAATTTGCCACATCTAAGCAATGGTTTCCTTACTGGGTATCTATCTGGTACTGGAGATGATTAAAACAAACATATATTTACCTGTAACCAACTTTAGAATCTTCATTTGCCAATCTTCTAAACTCTTCATACATTTTCTTGTTGAAATGCTCCCGCAAGAAGAAGGACCAGAATCGGTACAATGTGTTCATCTCAGCACTCTGCCCAATTCCAAGTCTCTTGCGCTCTGAAACGCATAAGCCAAACAAAACTACAGTAATCACATAAAGCTCCAAACTCAATGAAAAAATGCGAAATCTGTGAATATGATAATGGCTGAAATGAACAGAACTATAATGAGAATGAAGAATGGGATGGCACTAGATACTGATGAGGCATATTCAGATTTTATAAAATGTAATCAGTGGTAGGTGGGGGTGCTCACCATTCACTCACTCGATGTAGTGCTGCTTTGGGTTTCTGCCCATTCCTCTCTTCTTTCCTTCCTCTTCTGTCTTTCTTTCCTTCACTCTTTCCTCTTCTTCTGCCTATGAGTGACTGTACACTCCCTCCTCTGTCTGTCTTTCCCTTTTTCTTTCCTCTTCCTTCTGCCTACAAATGACTACCCTGAGTGACAAACCAAATGGTTTCCTTTACACCAGGAAACCTTTTACTATGCTAGGTGGTAACCTTAAAGCCATATTATGGCACCTGGTGGTTTAGTGGGTAATTAAGGTGCTCTGATCGGACTGAGCCTGTGTACATTTACATCCAAGGGGTGGTTGGGGTTTATTGCTCGCATAATGCGATTTAGGGATGAGTGAGGCTTGCCATTCTCATCTTAAATGTCAGGACCAACCTGCCGAGCCCCATGTTCCTACACTCCTCATGGGGCAACATAGGATTGGATGATGGAAGGATGGATATACAGTAATGTCATGGAAAAAATTCAATAAGCTTATGTGAGAAGTATACCTGAAACTCTCGGGTGGGATGCGGAGGGGGGAGCAACCACATCACAACTAAAATCCATTAACAACCTAAGCACCACCATTACTGAACTAACTACATTAACACACACAAACAAGACAATGAGAAAAAAATCTGTGGACACCTCTCATCACAGAACAAACAGCAGCAATTTTTGGAAGATAATGACAAACATTCACATCCACTACTTCATCCCCTCCAACCCATGCATACAGGTCCTCGGAAGGCACTTTTTGTGGCACATCTATTCTGACTTCTGGTTTGGTGAACGTGGTTCACACACACTGGTGAGCGGTACACTGTAGATGAACTTCACTTCCAAGACAGTTAGAGCTGTAACCACAAGTGCACATTGATAATTTTATCTATCTATCTATCTATTGCCAGATGCCTTAATCCCGTTCGGGGTGGCCACAAACAAATCACCTCCACGTTGCCCTGTTCCCCACCATTTCACTGCCCTGCTCCCAGTTCACACCCCCCTCTCTCATATACCTCTCCACCCCATCCCTCCATCTCATCCTCGGCCTCCCCCTCCCTCTCCCCCCCTCCACCTCACTCATATACACTATTTTTGTCAGTCTTTCACCCTCCATCCTCTCCACATGGCCAGACCACCTCAGTGTATTCCTCTTAATGCTTCCTATCACATTCACACCACAACGCTCTTTTATATCCTCATTTGTCAGCCTGTCTCTCCATGTGACTCCACAGGCTCCTCTTAAATAACTCATTTCCACCGCTCCCACTCTTGGCTTGTGGCCATCCAACAGCGTCCAAGCGTCACTTCCATACGTTAGAGCTGGTATCACAACACTGTTATGTAGTAACTTTTTCACTTCCATGCTTACTTCCCTGTTTCTTATCACTGCTTTCAAGGAACCAGCAACTGCACCCTTTCAAGCACTTCACCCTTCAAACCTCCATCCTTACTCATCACACTACCCAAGTACTTAAACGTACTCACACTTTCCAATTCCTCACCATCCAACCTCGCTGTACATTCACTGACTTCACCTCTCTCAAAGACCATAATTTTACTCTTCCTTACATTCACCTTTAGATTCCATTTCTTACACACTCTCCCAAACTCATCCACCAAGCCTTGCAGCTCCCCTTCATCTTCACTCAACAACACAGTATCATTTGCAAACAACAGTACAGGGAATTTCCAAACACTACCCTCTCTCACCAGAGACATGACACATCCCTGTTTCAACCCAACCTTCAAAGAAAAAAATTCACTCAGTTCACCATCCACATGCACTGCAGTCTCAGCACCATCATACATACCCTTCACAGCATTCAACCACTTCCCATCTACTCCATATATTCTTAATACTTTCCACAATCCTTGTCTATCCACCATGTCGTATGCTTTCTCCAAACCCATGAAAGCTGCATACAACTTCTTTCCCTTCTCTAGAAACTTTTCCACTAAAGATCTAAGAATGAATATCTGATCTACACAACCTCTTCCCTTCCTAAAGCCTCCCAGTTCTTCTCCAACTAATTCCTCTGTTATTTCCCTAACTCTGTCAATAAGTATCCTACCATACACTTTTCCTATTATACTAAGAAGACAAATGCCCCTATGATTACCACACACTTCTTTTTCCCGTTTTCCTTTGTACAAAGGAATAATTATACCTGACTTCCAATCCTCCGGAAGTCTACCTCCCTCCCAGGCCAATCTGCACATCTTCCACATCCATTCTACTACTATCTCTCCCCCCATGCTTCAACATTCACCACACACTCCATCAATTCCTGGGGCTTTCCCCAATTTAACTTTCTTCATTGCTTCCACAACTTCTATCCTACTGATTTCTTCCTATCTTCTCACCTCCGTACTACATGCTCTCAACTCTCCAACTCGAATTCTTCCCGCTCCTTCTGGCATCTTGCCAAAAACCTTTCTAACAACTTTACCTCATCATCCTTCCCTCCTCTTTTCTACTCTGATGGTTCTGTAGCTATTTCTTCAACTGATAAAGCAGATCTCCTCGCACAGACTCTCTCCTCCAATTCCACCTTAGACGATTCTGGTGCTGTTCCTCCATCACTTCCCCCCTCTGACTACCTCATGGCTGACATTAAAATTCCTTCGGCTGATGTATTTTCTGCTATCACTGGCCTCAATACTAACAAGGCATATGAGCCTGATGGAGTCCCTCCTGTTGTTCTCAAGAACAAGTTTGCTCTCATTCAGCCAGCCCCAAAGAAGGGTGACCACTCCCAACCCTCCAACTATCGTCTAATTGCTTTAACGTCCTGTATTTCAAAAGCTTTCGAGTCATTTCTCAATAGAAAAATTTTAAGACATCTTTCCTATCACAACCTTCTTTCTGATTGTCAGTATGGGTTCCGTCAGGGACGCTCCACTGGCAATCTTCTCACCTACCTTTCAGACTCCTGGTCATCCTCCTTTCGGGGCTTTGGCGAAAGCTTTGCCATTGCACTTGACATCTCAAAGGCTTTCGATCGAGTCTGGCATAAATCTTTAATTTCCAAACTGCCCTCTTACGGTTTCTATCGTTCTATCTGTGCCTTCATCACTAGCTTCCTTTCTGGTCGTTCTATAGTCGCTGTTGTAGACAGACATCGTTCTTCTCCTAGATCTATCAACAGTGGTGTTCCTCAGGGCTCTGTCCTATCACCAACTCTCTTCCTTTTATTCATCAATGACCTTCTAAGCTGTACATCTAACCCTATCCACTCATACGCTGATGACTCCACCCTTCACCTTTCCATTCGGTTCATGCAACGCCCATCTCAGCAGTTGCTTCAACAAACAAGGGATGAGGCTATGGCACACCTAATGTCTGACTTGGCACGTATCTCTGACTGGAGAAAAATTAATCTTGTTGTTTTTAATGCATCTAAGACTCAGTTCTTACACCTATCAACCTGTCAAAATCTTCCACAGGTATACCCACTAATGTTTAATAATATTCAGCTTAATCCTGCATCATCCTTGAACATGCTTGGGGTTTCATTTACTCGGGACTTATCTTGGAAAGATCATATTACATCTCTTGTTAAATATGCTTCCAAGAGATTGGGTGTGCTAAGCCGACTCTGTTCTTTCTTTACCCCTGCACAATTGTTGAATCCATACAGGGGTTTTATCCGCCCCTCTGTGGAGTACAACTCTCATGTGTGGGGAGGGTCCCCACATACAGCTCTTCTCAATAGGGTGGAGTCAAAGGCTTTCTGTCTCATTAACTCTCCTCCTCTTACTGGCTCCCTTCAACCTCTGTCTCTTCACCGCACTGTTGCATTTTATCTCTTTTCTATCGTTATTTCAATGATCACTGCTCCTAAGAACTGTCTGCTTGCATTCCTCCACCTCTACGACGGGCGCGTAGCACCCATCTGGCAGAAAATTCTCATCCCTTACCTGTCCAACTCTCTAATGCAATAGTTAACCGTTACTCCCAGTCCTACATTTATGCAACGGGTCAACTCTGGAACAGTCTCTCTCTGTCTGTATTTCCTGCTAGCTATGATCTCCAGTCCTTCAAATGCAGTGTGTCCAGGCATCTCGAAATGATCAGATCTTGAATCTGGCTCTCTTGTGTATTTTGTTTTTCTCTTGGAGGGAACAGTTATTGTGGGCTCGTGGCCTTTGGTTCCTTCTTCCTAGCATAAAAAAAAAAAAAAGGTAAACCATCCAACAGTACTTCATAATATGGATCCTTCATCACACAAATCATTATTATTGTTTCTTTTTCCTCTTCCTTCTGTTTATGGGTGACTCTACACTGAATGACAAGCCAAATGGTTTCCTGTACACCAGGAAACCATTTACTAGGCTTGGGTAGTAACCATATAACCAAACTATGATGCCTGGAGGCTTGGTGGGTAATTATGATGCTCCAACTGGATTCAGCCTGTGTAGGTTTATATCCAAGGGGTGGCTGGGGTTTATTGCTCATGTATTGCCACTGAAGGATGTATAAGGCTGGCCACTCTCATCTTAAATATCTGGACCAACTTGCCTAGCCCTGGGCTCCTACGCTTATCATGGGCCAACACAGAATTAGATGATGTATTAATTTTCCTTCCTTTACAGGTGGCTTTACACTGAGTGACAAGCGAAATGGTTTCCTGTACGCCAAGAAACCATTTACAACACTGGGTGGTAACCATATAACCAAACCATACATGCTTCCTACGTGTCAGCAAGTGGGTTGGTGGAGGATTAGTGCCTCTCCCCGTAAAACAAATAACTCAAAGTCAAATGGCCACCCCTTACGGGATTATGGCATCTGGCAATAGACAGATAGATAGATAGACAGATGTACACTATGTTTAACTAAAACCCTAATCCTAAAGAACATCATCCCCAATATCCCACTGTCTGACTCGATATAGATTCTGACCCAAGCAGATGACCACCACACATTTTACCAAGTTTGCCAAACTCATACTATGTCACCAAGAAACAACCTCCATAAAGATCCACATTAGCAACAAGACACAAAGTTTTCAGTACAGTTGTGGGAAACATTTTCCCACAGAGCGGTTGTGCTCTTTACATTTTAAAACAGTTGTCCCTGTTGAGAGCAGACGAAAACCCAGAGAGTGTTAATGACTAATTCAAGAGGTCTTCTAACCCAGAGATTGCATTACAGTTCTGTTTAATAATTATTATTACCAATAAACTAAATGCTACTGCTTTATCCCTTGTGGACAACTACAGTATATTGTAAATATGTGTAAATACTTACGAATTTTCCCCTGACCTAGCTGCATCTATGTGGGAGGATGACGTGTATCCCAATTACAAAACGATGGCAGGTTTAACACACATTCACATAGATGAAATGAATATTTGGCTTTTGTTTATTTAAAACTAATAAAGATTAAATTACAGTATGTTAGAATTACCTTGTATATTTCATGAAGTAGTTCACTGTATTTAACTAACTATAATTCATCATCATCATCATCATCAGCCGTTTGAGTATCCACTGCAGGACCGGCCTACCCCGACCGAAGTCGGGACGATACAGCCAACGTATCTCTACCAAGTGGCTTAGGCTGTCTGGTAGAGATTGTATGTAGGGTGAGAAGTGCTTGTAAGTGTAATTGTAGTGTTGCAGTGGATTTGGATGTGTGTGTAATCTGTGAACCAAGTGTAATCGGCCCGCGCAAGCCGACTGGGTGCAAGCATACTTTACAGTAAGCGACACTGGTTCAACCACAGTACCCCTTGTGTCCGCCAATGCAGTACGTGGCCGGGTGAACACTCCCAAAGTTTATTACCCTGGCGGGTCGCGAACCCTGGTCCACCCGTGTACGAAACGCACACTCTATCACTGTACCGCAGAGGCTCCAACTGTAATTACCTGGTAATAAATAGCTGGCATCTCTGAATCCTATGAGGGAAGAGAGACTCGCCATTTTTTCACTCTGTTCCTGAAGCTTGTTCAAGCCACACACTGTATAAAACGCACCTAAGGACGTTTGGAAAGCCCCAGGCAAACCAACCGAGACCTCACACCCGTCGTCATCTGTTATTCCGACTCTATGTAGCTAAGTAACCTTTATGATTTGGCCAAACAGGGGAGACTAGCTAGGATATATGGAGATAATTACTGGTGAGTTAGAGTATTAATTATACTCTAATTTTCTAAGAGACTTCTATTATTTAAATTTAGTACTGGCTATGTTTAGACTAACACTCATCAGAGAAAAGAGTGTATAAAATTTCTGAAAACAGTACTGTATATCCATATGTGCAAAACTTTTATTAAAAATGGCTCCTTAACCTTCTCTCATTGAGACAGATTTCAAGCACTCTACCAAAACCAAGGTTCCATATTCATATACAGTAAACCCTCTATATAATGAACTAATTGGGAGAAGGGTGTATCCAAAAGTTCGCTATAAACGAGGAGTTCGGTATTTCTGAGGGATTACCGAACTCAGTTCACTATATAAGGGGAGTTGTTCTGTCCTAAGTGCTCAAACATAACCTAAACTAACTCTATTAAGTTTTACATGGAGAATTCAATGGTTTATGAAGTTGTACATCTAAATACAATACTGTATGAAGGTGTACATTTAAACACAATATCTATAATAAGAAATCAGTGTAATGTAGTACTGTTATAGTACACTTACTGTGCCAGGATGGGCTGCTGTTGTCACTGTGAGCTGATTTGCAAACTTCCCTCTCCTTTAGCGACCTTTGTTCGCAAAATCCGGGAGAAGTTCGGTCACAATTTGGCCGTTTGCTATACCCGAAATTTGCAAAACGGGGGTTTATTACATCGAGGGTTTACTGTATTATCCAACAGTGTCCCATACGTCTCTACCCCCTCACCCTCAATTTTTTACATTTTCTTCTACGAACTACTAACCCCTCTCCTTCAAAAACAGCACTGTCCTGTACTGATGACTTCACACCATTCCGGCTCCAACAGTATCCATACTCACTAGAGCAATGGCCTGGACAAAACACAATGACAACTTCAGCTCTGGAACTGTCTCCCTCTGTCTGTATTTCCTGCTGCCTATGATCTCCAGTCTTTCAAACGCAGTGTGTCCAGGCATCTCAAAATGATCGGATCTTGAATTTGGCTCTATATTGTATTTTGTTTTTCTCTTGGAGGGAACTGTTACTGCGGGCTCATGGCCTTTGGTTCCTTCTTCCTCGCATTAAAAAAAAAAAAAAAAAAAAAAAAAATCAATCATCACTTTCTTCAGTCCACACACACACACACACACACACACACACACACACACACATTTTCTTTTCTTTCCTTTTTTTAATACCAGAACAGAGGAAGGAAAAACAAATTAATAAAAAAAAATAATAATACAGTAATCCATACACCATATTACTGGCATCCTCCATTCATAAAATATCTGTAACAGTTGTACTTGAACAGCTGTAGGTTGAAGCTTGGGGGGAAACAACTCCAGGGAAGTGAGTTCTAGAGAGATGTAGTTCAGGAAATAAAAGAATTCTAATAGGCAGAAGTTCTGCAATATGGATGTGTGACATTCCACTCATGAACAATACCAGATGCCAGTGTAGCACGAGGGAAGGCATGGAGAAATGGCACAATGGACACAACTTCATCTGAGCATTTGCCATAAAAGTATCTGTAAAATAACGCAAGGGAGGCAATATTCCTTCTTACTTGTAAGGGAGGTAGTTTATTTATAATTGCTGGGCTATTAATAATTCCAACAGCTTTCCTCTGAACACCCTAAAATCTCCTTCTTTAACCCATCATTACCACTAAATACACATGGTCATAGGTAATGGCGACAATCATCCACTCACTTGATGTAGTGTTGCCTACTCATTCCTTCACTTTTATCATTCTTTTTCTGTGTCTGCCCTCCTCCCTTCCTATTTCTTCCATCTTTCCAGCCATTTTTCATTACTCTTTCCATTTCAGGTGGCTCTACACTAAGTGACAAGCCTAATGGTTTCCCATAAACCAGAAAACCATTTACATGAGGTGCTATCTAAAATTTTCTGGACTGGAATCATGACTCCTAAATGGGCTGTAGTAGCATGACGCACATCTAGGTGGCAGCAGTAATATGCACTGTGAGTCAGTGTGCCACGTGGCGCGGAGCTAGGCGGACATGGGGATTAGTGATGTTCCTTTGTTTGCTGTCATGCACGTGCTGTCTGGCGATTTTCAAGATGGATATAAAAAAGGAACCTTGAATTTGAACCAAATTTTGTGTGCATCTCATGAAAAATGTAACAGAGACCCTGGCATTGATTCAACAAGTGCTTAATGACCAATCTCTTGGTCAGACACCCTCACCAAGCCCCCAAAAGGCCAGACAGGTGAAAAGTAGTGTCAAGAGCATGCTGATTGTTTTCTTTGACATCAAGGGGATGGTGCACAAAAAATTCATCCCAGCTGGCCAAACCGTCAATTCCAACTTCTACCGTGATGTTTTGCTGCGACTGCATGAAAATGTGAGAAGGCAACACCCTGACCTTTGGCAAGGCAACAACTGGCTGCTTCACCATGACAAGGCCCTGTTTCGCAGTACGTTCAACACCCAGCAGTTTTTAGCCATGAACAACATGGCTATTGTCCCCCACCCTCCTTACTTGCCGGATTTGGCCCCCTGCGAATTCTTTCTGTTCCCAAAAACGAAGATCAAGCTGAAAGGGTGTCACTTTGATACCAGTGAGGACATCCAGAAGGAACAGCTGGTGGTGCCTGACACTCTCATAGAAAAGAACTTCCAGGGAGCGTTCCAAGACTGGAGGAAGCCCCAGGACCGGTATATCAATGCTCAAAGGAACTACTTCAAGGGTGATGATGGCCAGTTGCAGCTATGGTGAGTTTTCAGTTTTATGTAGCATTACAATAAGGCCCCATAACTAACGTTTTTTTGACTAGTGATTTTAAGTCTAGCGATAGGATAGAAACTGTCTTCAGCTTCATAATTAGCAACAAAAACCTCGAAACTAGCGAGTCTTTGGCAATAGTCATCTAGCGAGCGAGCCCCAAGGCACATTTCGACTCGATTTTCTAGGAAGCGAGTCTCGTCTAGCGAGTGAGCTGCACCCAGCGAGCGAGTCATATGGGGAGTTTCGATTCACTGTTGTCCTGCCCATTGCTATGCTAGTGCGACCTTGCCCTTTTTTATATCTGGCTACCCCCATTGTTCACTGTTTTTGCTAGCCTCATGGCTTCTGTGGCTTGTGGTGGAAATTGTGATGAACCTAATGACTATGCAGTGTCTGAAGGTGATGATGAGGTACTACAGGAGATATGGAGAAAGGCTGGTGCTCAAGAAGGTGCCAATGGTGGAGAGGAGGGTGGTGATGGTGGTGGTGGCGCTTACTCCCAGTAAGCATGCGCACTCCCAATTCCCAACTTTTTGTTGCTTTGTCCTATTAATTATAATAATTATATAAAAATGTGACTATTTACAGTAGTGGATAAAAGTAGACAAAAATGGAAAAATAGTCAAACTTTCTAAATGTTCAAGTCAGTTTTTATTTTTTGCAATATAAAGTGTGCCTCCAAACTAGCAGTTTCACTAGTGAGGTTTCATCAGTCTCTTAAGATCGCCAGTTGCGAGACCCTATTGTAGTCTGGAAAATTTTGGATAGCACCTAGTAATGCTAGGTGGTAACCATATAATAGTGCTGTGTGGGCCCTAATATGGTACCTGTTAAATTGAAACCAATACTCGATATTCTTCCCTGCATCTTGCTGTGCCAAGGTGCTAATTATGCAGTGGAACACTGGTTCACTGCTCAGGATGGCCCAGCAGGGGCAGTTGCTTGCCTGTAGTTGATGGGTCTGCTCAATTAAACAGACCAGAGCTAACAACAACAACACATCATAAAAATCTAGGGCTAACTCTGGATACAAACATTACCTTTTCCCAGCACACAAGCAACACAAATGCTATGGAATTCAGTAAACTTGATGCCTTCAAAATACTCACAGCCACTACCTACTGACAGTTCATTAGAACGATAATGATTTACACACATCCACGCTGAGCCCCCACCCTATTCATCATATGGAAAATCTTCAAAACACACACAAAAAAAAGGCCTTAAAAATAATGAGAATATGCATGAAGACCACAAATATAGTTTACCTACATCAAGAAACAAAAATACCCCCAATCAAGGATCACATGCACATAGAGACACAGAATTCACTTCAGCTCAAGGTTCACTCCACCCAAGCACTTGATTATGTAACCCCCACTGGAAAGGAAGTAAACAAAACAACCACCTAACACTAGACAGCATGTCTTAAAATAACATTTCTCCTCCTCCACCTCACATTTGAGTACACTTCAAAAATGTCTTCAAAATCATTTATTCACTACAGTCATCCATTACATCCAGCTGAACAGTATCCTTGATGAACCACTAACAGATATCCACTCCTCTGAAATTTCCTTACCAAGAGAGGCAGAAATGCACATTGCCAGAATGTGATTTGGTCAGATCCCTTCCCTGCGTCAGTGCAATATGACTTAACAGTCTACTAAGCCCACACTGTAATGCAGCCCCCACACCAGAGAACATAGTGCTACTTTATGCACCTAACACGACACAAACAATCCTTCAACACAACCTCAATGATATATCTCTGAAAATGAGCAACTGAAGTAGTCAGTTTCCTGTCACTGTTGTTCAACCCTGGTCATGCCTTACCCAGCAGACCTGAATGTCTGAGGGCAAGCAGCTGCCCCCGTGAGGTCATCCCATAGGTTCTCTACACCCTTGAGGTGTCTGCATCGTAGTGTGGCATATGTTGTGCAGGGTGCCATAATATGGGCATTGTTGTGTGGGCCATCATTACAAAGGTGGAATGTGTCATCCGAGTTCCCCCTTAACCCAAACATAAGCTGGTAAATGAGGGGGGGGGCTGAGTGATATCTTGATCCAAGCCTAGCTAAGTGAATTCAATCAACTCAGTTTAAGGACATCTCTGATGGGTGGATGTTGGAAGGGGACCTTGTAATATTGTGTTCTGAGTGAGGCATTGTACTGTCCTGCAAGTGAAATGAGATGTAGGCATTTCTTCACTGTTAATGCTGGAGTGTCAGAGGGTGAGATGTTGTTGAAAAGGGTCAGGTAATGTTTGTGTGGTGACTGTTTTATGTGTCTAGTTGTGTTGTGTGGCTCTGTCATATAATGGCTTTGTCCTGTGATCCACTGGGTTCATATCACTATGAGCCTGGTTTCTTGTAAAAGTCATTTATGGTACCTTATCTGGTCATATTCTTCCTTGGTATAGATCTAAGTTTCCTGTCACTCACAAATTCACACACAACATTTTTACCTCAAAATTCATATTCATTCTCACAAAATGACCATACTTGTATAAACAAACTTCCACACTACAGTCTTTAACATGTCACTTTCTTTCTTATTCTATCCAACTTAATCTAAATATAAGTATTCTTTAATGTCCCACTGCCACTGCTCTCCATATTTGACTTTGAACTCACGTCACACTAATCCGATAACCATGTTAAACTGGGGATTGAAGTACCCCATTATCAAAACATGAAAATCATGCATTGTTTCACAAACCCGGATTTTCTGTTCATAACCTGCTGATGGTGGGTAGGGGTGTTTACCATCCTTTCACTTAATGATGTGTTACCTTCAGATGACTACACTAACTGACAAGCAAAATGGTATTCTGTAACCTAGGAAACAATTTACATTGGGTGGCAAACATATAAACAATAAATGGAAGCCTGGTGGTTTAGTGGGTTAAGGTACTCCAACCACATGTGGACTGTTAGAATAATCCAGGGATGGCTGGGGTTTATTGCTCACTCACTGTTTCTCAGGGACATGTTGTAAACCATCCTTGCCTTACATGCCTAGCCCTGGGCCCACACATCATAGATTTCAGGTGCAGTACAAGACTGGATGGATGGATGGAGTATTTTTAAAAGGTAGTCTCAGGTTTAGAAAGAATTGTCACCAATTCTTTATTTTAAAAAAATGAATATATAAATAAAACAAAAATAAATAAACAAATAAAACTTCTTCAAAATCTCACCTTTCAAGCACCTAGCTCGGTATTTGTGATAAACTTGCTGTGTGAACCCATTCTCTTTGAGAAGTGAATGTGAAGGATGCTGGAAGGTTGGCAGTGAGCCTGGTAATGACCCGTAAGATCCATAGCTGCTTCCGAAGCTGCCAGACAGCTGACTCTCACTGGGACTGGCATTTAGCTCACTGTGGGAAAAGATTCAGATATACGTACCACCTTAACTACATAAAGTATGCATATTTTTTACTTCTATAAGGTTGTAATGTTTTAAATTCTCTCTTGGGAGCTTTTATATGCTGATGATTTAGTTTTGAATGCTGAAAACATGCAGGAGGCCTAAGAGAAGTTTGAGCAGTAAAGAGATGGATTTTTTTTTTTTTTTTTTTTAATGTGGAATGGAAGCAAAGGGGCTGAAAATTAATAATGGTAACAATGTGGTAGGTGAGGACGCTCACCATCCACTCACTCATTGTAGTGCTGCTCTCGGGTGTCTGCCCTTTCCTCTCTTCCCTCCATTCCCTCCTTCCTCTTCTGTTTTTCTTTTACTTCATTCTTTTCACGTCCTTCTGCCTATGGGTGACTTAACACTCCCTCTTTTGTCTTTCTGTCCTTCATTTTTTCCTATTCCTTCTGCCTGTGGGTGACTCCACACTGAGTGACAAGGTGAATGGTTTCCTGTACACCAGGAAACCATTTACTATGCTAGATGGTAACCATATAACCAAATTATGGCACCTGGTGGTTTAGTGGGTAATTACAGCACTCCAATCAGATTGAGCTGGTGAAGGTTTATATCCAAGGGGTGGTTGGGGTTACTGCTCACATAATGCCACTCAGGGATGAGCGAGGTTCATCACTCTCATCTTAAATGTCAGGACCAACTTGCCTAGTCCCAGGCTCCTACACTCCTCATGGGGCAACATAGGGCTGGATGATGGATGGACGGAACACTAATGTTATGATGCAAGGATGCTACCATCACGGAACAAAGTGTGAACTAAGTGCATCGCTTTGTAGTATGTGCAAAAGTGTTGCGAGGAATTCAGGTCTGCATATAATCTGTAACCGATAGGGACTTTGGTGAAGGCTTTCCCACTGCACGTGACAGCTCAAAGGCTTTCGATCGAGTCTGGCATAAATCCTTAATTTCCAAACTGCTCTTTTATGGATTCTATCCTTCTGTCTATGCCTTCATCTCTAGTTTCCTTTCTGGTTGTTCTACAGCTGCTGTAGTAGATGGACACCATTCTTCTCCTAGAGCTATCAACAGTGGTGTTCCTCAGGGACCTGTCCTATCACCAACTCTCTTCCTTCTATTAATCAATGACCTACGCAATACATCAATCTCTCTCTCTATCTGTCTACCTATATACACCTATCCCCCACTATTCAACAGGGATGTGTTCCATAAAAAGTGGTTGAATAACGAACCTATTTTTCTCATAAGATTGTTAAGAAATAGGGGGATTAGGTTCCTGACCACCTTTGTCATTCAAAAAACATTCAATAAAGATGGAAAAAATACCGGTAAGTGTCAACGAAAGTGACACAGGGATTTGAGCTGTTTTCTTATAGACCTACGTTCTCAAGGAAAATCATTTTAGTACTACATACATCTCAGATGATTGACATTTGATTTTCGATTAAAAAAATATTGGAGAACAAACAAAATATAACTACTTGACGATATTAAAGGAAGCCGCCTGACCGACTGGACATGATGTCACCACACCAAACTCAAATATATTTAGTTTAAAATCATAAATAGCAGTGAAACCCTAACTGGAATCTCTGAAACCTAACTGGGAAGCTTCACCCCCAGGACCCCCCAGTGATTGTATCCTACCTAACCTAGTGCAAACTATGATGTGCATTCCGTAAAACTGGCGTCAAAACAGTATCGTGTGTTAAGAGCGTTCATTAATCACTGGCGCAATCGTCACCAAGGTTGCCACTTGATATTTTTTATTACCAAATGCGCGCCAATTTGGTAATGAAAAATTCGTTTGGAAATGAATCAGCATGATCCATTACCAAATGGATTTTTCACATGTATGAAGATGGTAGATTGTCTGCTCTCTTTGATTAATCTGCTAGCCTACTTAGCACAAAAATAATCAACATGCTGCTAATTATAATGAGTGATTATTTTCATTTGTATATAAAATTAATGAAGAATAAATGCTTGCTTTAAGAATCTGATAATGAAAAGTTCTATCTATCTATCTATTGCCCGACGCCCTAATCCCGAAAAAGGGTGGCTGCAGACAAAACGCCTCCAAGTCACTCTGTCACCCACCATTTGACTACCCTCCCCCCAACTCACCCCCCCCCTCCCTCATATACCTCTCAACTCCATCCCTCCACCTCATCCTCAGTCTACCCCTCCCTCTCCCTCCCTCCACCTCACCTACATACACCCTCTTAGTCAGTCTTTCATTCTCCATTCTCTCCACATGTCCAAACCACCTCAGTGTATTTCTCCTAATCTTCTCAACCACATCCACATCTACCCCACAACGTTCCTTCACTTCTTCATTCGTCAACCTGTCCCTCCACGTCACTCCGCATGCTCCTCTCAAGTAACTCATTTCCACTGCTCTCACTCTTGACTTGTTCCCCTCTTGCAAGGTCCACGCCTCGCTTCCATATGTCAGGGTAGGGATCACAATACCATCATGCAGTGACTTCTTAACTTCCATACTCACCTCCCTATTTCTCATCACTGCTTTCAGTGTACCAACAACCTTCCTTCCCTGCTGTACCCTTTCACGTACTTCATCCCCCAAAGTTCCATCCTTACTCATCACACTACCCAAGTACTTGAATGCACTCACATTCTCCATATCCTCACCATCCAACTTCACTGCACACTCTGTGACTTCATTCCTCTCAAACACCATAACTTTACTTTTGTTTACATTAACTTTCAGCTTCCTCCTCCTACACACTGTCCCAAATTTATTCACCAAACCTTGCAACTCCCATTCATCTTCACTCAACAATACTGTATCATCAGCAAACAGCAATACAGGAAGCTTCCAAATCTCACCCTCATTCATTAGGGCCAGCCCCACATCCACTGCCCTACCTTGCACCTTCTTTACAACCCCATCCATATATATATTAAACAGCCATGGAGACATCACACACCCCTCTTTCAGTCCCACACTGAGATCAAAGAACTCACTCAGCTCACCATCCACTCGCACCGTAGCCCTAGCTCCCTCGTACATACTCTTCACAGCACTCAACAATTTCCCCCCCACTCCATATATTCTTAATACCTTCCACATACCTTGCCTATCTATTCTGTCATAAGCTTTCTCCAAGTCCATGAAGGCAGCATACACTTTCCTTCCCTTCTCTAGATACTTCTCCACTAAACATCTTAGAACAAATATCTGATCTACACACCCTTTTCCCTTCCTAAATCCCCCTTGTTCTTCTCCAACTAGCTCCTCTGTCATATGCCTAACCCTATCAATGAGTATTCTACCATATATTTTACCAATCACACTAAGAAGGCAAATACCCCTATGGTTACCACATACTTCTCTCTCCCCTTTTCCTTTGTACAGAGGAACAATTATACCTGATTTCCAGTCCTCTGGAGCCCTTCCCTCTTCCCAAGCCAATCTACACAACTTCCATATCCACTCCACAACAATCTCACCCCCATACCTAAGCATTTCACCACACACTCCATCAATTCCTGGGGCCTTTCCCAGCTTAATCTTCTTCATCGCTTCCACTACTTCCGCCCTACTGATCTCTCCCTCCCTCCTCTCATCTCTTCTTCTCCCAGCCATTCCCCAACCACTTATACTTACACTGCTCTCACTCTCTACATTCAACAAATCCTCAAAGTGCTCCTTCCATCTCCTCAATCTCTCTCTCTTCTCCTCCAACAATCTATTATTCCTATCTTTCACTCCCCTATTACTTCCCCTTTCACACTGCCTTACTTTCTTTACCTCCTTCCAAAGCAATTTCTTACTCTCCCTCCATTTCACACTCAGATTCCTCCCAAACTCTTCATCCACTTTCTTCTTACTCTCCTTCACCAGTCTCTTTACCTCCCTTCTCCTGCTCACATATACCTCTCTCTTCTCTCTCTCATCTTCTCCCCTACCTCTACTCGCCAACCATTCACCATATGCCTTCTTCTTTAGTTCCACAGCTCGTTTCACCTCATCATTCCACCATGCTGTCCCTTGCACACCCTTGGATCTCCTCCTCACTCCACAAACCGCCTCACACGCTGCGCCTATCTCTTCCGTGAATATCTTACATACGTCTTCCACCCCTTCCATCTGCTCTAGCTCATACCTTCCCAATCTTTCTTCCACTATGCTCTTATACTCTGTCATTTTCTCACTATCTTGCAATTTCTCCACTCTTCTCACAGGAGCTGCTTCCTCCTGTCTTCCCCTTTGCCTCCTCAACCACTTGCTTTGCATCTTTACCTTGGCCATCACTAAGTGATGGTCCGAGACTCCATTCCCCCACCCGCTCCACACTCTTGCATCCAACACTTGTCTTCTCATTCGCTCATCCACACACACGTAGTCTATCATTGCCTTTCGTTCAACAAGTTCACCATCCATCCTCCTCATTACTCTCCATGTATACCGGTGGATAATCTTATGAAAAAAGTAGGTGTTGGCTATTGCCAACCCCTTACAAGCACAGATGTCCACCAAAGCACTACCATTCCCATCTACTTCAGCTGGCACACCCCACTGACCAACCACTCCATCCACTCGTACATTCCCAACTTTGCCATTCATGTCTCCAATCAACAGCACTCTCTCGCTCCTCTCCAACTTGTCCATACATGCTTGCTTTAAGAATCTGATAATGAAAATTTAAATTTGGTAATGAAAATTGAGGAGTTTGGTAATGTGGCCAAGTTCAGATCTTGCAACCCTGATCGTCACCCTACCATGCGATGGCAAAACACTCTCTCAGGCTGGTGAGCACATGACTGCACTTGACAGGGGTAATAGTACGGGTCTTGGGTGGAGCCATGCTGCTGTTGTAGTAATCCACAAAGCCAAAAAGAAATCCAGATGGATGAAGAGGCAACTGATCTGAAGGCCAAAGCACAGGAGACAGGCAGCTTGGCTGGTCTGTCTGATGGCGTGCAGTTTGAATTGTCAAAATGGTGGGGATAGCCATGTCGAACAACGAAAAAGGGAAGAAATATATAAACGTCGAAACAAAGAAGTCAAACAACGAGTGGTTGAAAAACGAAGCTTTAGTGTGTGTGTGTGTGCGTGTGTGTGTGTGTGTACAATATATATATATATATATATATATATATATATATATATATATATATATATATGTATATATATATATATATTTACCAAGTAAGACATCTGCAGGTGATCTTGGACATCGCAACTTCCAAAACAGTAGCAAAACTAATGTTGCAACTCATGGCTGACATTAAAATTTCTTCAGTTGATGCATTTTCTGCCATCACAGGCCTCAATACTAATAAGGCATATGGGCCTGATGGAGTCCCTCCTGTTGTTCTCAAGAACTGTGCTTCTGTGCTTACACCCTGCCTCAGAAAATTCTTTCACCTTTCTCTATCAACTTGTACCTTTCCTTCTTGCTGGAAGTTTGCTCTCATTCAGCCAGTCCCGAAGAAGGGTGACCATTCCCAACCCTCTAACTATCGTCCAGCTGCTTTAACATCCTGTATCTCAAAAGTTTTCGAGTCAATTCTTAATAGAAAAATTTTAAAGCATCTTTCCTATCACAACCTTCTTTCTGACCATCAGTATGGGTTCCGTCAGGGACGCTCCAAAGGCGATCTTCTCACCTATCTTACAGACTCCTGGTCATCCTCCTTTCGGGACTTTGGCAAAAGCTTTGCCACTGCACTTGACATCTCAAAGGCTTACGATCGAGTCTGGCATAAATCTTTAATTTCCAAACTGCCCTCTTACGATTTCTATCCTTCTATCTGTGCCTTCATCTCTAGCTTCCTTTCTGGTCGTTCTATAGCCTATGTTGTAGATGGCCATCGTTCTTCTCCTAGATCTATTAACAGTGGTGTTCCACAGGGCTCTGTCCTATCACCAACTCTCTTCCTTTAATTCATCAATGACATTCTAAGCTGGACAACTAACCCTTATCCACCCATACGCTGATGACTCCACCCTTCACCTTTCCATTTGATTCCCGCAACGTCCATCTCAGCAGTTACTTCAACAAACAAGGGATGAGGCTATGGCACACCTAATATCTGACTTGGTTCATATCTCTACCTGGGGTAAAAATAATCTGGTTGTTTTTAATGCATCAAAGACTCAGTTTTTGCACCTATCAACCTGACAAAATCTTCCACAGGTATACCCACTAATGTTTAATAATATTCAGCTTAATCCTGCATCATCCTTGAACATGCTTGGGGTTTCATTTACTAGGGACTTATCTTGGAAAGATCATATTACATCTCTTGTAAAATCTGCTTCGAAGAGATTGGGTGTGCTAAGCCAACTCTGTTCCTTCTTTACCCCTGCACAATTGTTGACTCCATACTGGGGTTTTATCTGCCCCTGCGTGGAGTACAACTCTCATGTTTGGGCAGGCTCCCCACATACAGCTCTTCTCAATAGGGCGGAGTCAAAGGCTTTTTGCCTCATTAACTTTCCTCCTCTTACTGACTCCCTTCAACCTCTGTCTCTTCGCCGCACTGTTGCATCTTTATCTCTTTTCTATCACTACTTCAATGGTCACTGCTCCTCTGAAGTGCCTGCATGCATTCCTCCACCTCTACGACGGGCGTGCAGAACCCGTCTAGCAGCAAACTCTCTTCCCTTTTCTGTCCAACTCTCTAATGCAAGAGTTAACCGTTACTCCCAGTCCTTCATTTATACAACAGGTCAACTCTGGAACTGTCTCCCTCTGTCTGTATTTCCTGCTTCCTATGATCTCCAGTCTTTCAAACGCAGTGTGTCCAGGCATCTCGAAGTGATCGGATCTTTAATTTGGCTCTCTCTTGTATTTTGTTTTTCTCTTGGAAGGAACAGTTTTGCAGGCTCGTTGCCTTTGGTTCCATCTTCCACACATTAAAAAAAAAAAAAAAAAAAAAAAAAAAAAAAAAAAAGGTACCTTGGACACTGGTAAATATTTTCCCTACTCACTTCTGATTTCTCATTCTCTGATTCCTTTTTGTTTATTTTATGGTTTCTGTCTCTTATTTGTGTGAATAGGGTCTTAAATAGGTGCTGTGCATGTCCAGCAGGGAGTTTTTTTTTTTTTTTTTTTCTTGTCCGACTCTGGGCAAGGGCTTCAGGGCCTATTCCTCGGGGGAAGTGTCCTATCCAAAGGTCCAGTAGTCCTCCTACACCTCCACATGTCACCACTTCGGCGCTAACACCCACAATCCATACTGAATACATGCTAGGGCTGTCTCACACAAGACTGGTGTATTGGTATTTAGATGGCTTTCAATGTTAGGTTGGGTTGGGGTCTGTAAGTACCTGTCCAGGGGCATATTTCCCCAAGTCCCAGACAAGACCAAGTCCTGGACATTGCTTGGGCTCTATTACATCGGAACTTGGAGGGATATGAAATACATATATATATAAATATATAGATAGATATATATATATATATATATATATAAATATATATATAGATATATATATATATATATATATATATATATATATATATATATATGTATATATATATAGATATATATATATATATAAACATAAACATATACAGTAAAACCTCGATTATCTACGAGCCGATCAACCAGAATTGGCGCTAAACCAGACAATTTAAAGAAAAACTACAAAATCGATCAACCAGGGAAATTTCAGGACCTAACTGGCTTTTCAAATTCACCACGCAAACATCCTGGCCAAACGTTTTCATTTCTTCTTCGCCAGAGTGCATCACCACAGTCCCTGCCATTGTTTTGAGGGTTAACAGTGTAAACACGGCAACACGCTGCTGTTTTATCGCAATTTTCCATGTTTGGTGGAATATCAGTTCTATCTGACCAGCAAATCATCGAGTGTTCTTTTGCCAGAAAAGAAAGATGTGGAAGAGGTGGATTCAAGGAATGAGGAAGAGAAGGAAAGAGTATGTTCATCTAATGGAAAGATGCTGATGAATCATTTCAAAAGATCATCCAATTCATGGAGAGAAATCCAGCCTACACGGCTAATGAACTGCTTCATTTTTGTAGCCATTATGATGACTTCCAAAATCATCGTCATGTAGCAATCATACAGTCAAACATCAGGGACTTTTTCACGAGGGGTAAACGAGAAAAAACAGCAAACATTTCACTCGTATCCTCCTGTTCATGCGTGGAGTTCCCAGATAGTGATGCATCGTCACACAACAAAGTACTCCAGCAAAAAAGGCTGCTCCACCAGTCTTCCCCATCAGGCCTGTTCAACCCACAGCCAGCCGCTCTGCTCGCATTGATAAGCCTGCATCACCCACAACTCTGCCACCCCCACCCAACCCTCCCTCTGAATCTGAATCTGATGTGGATGATGTGATGGTGATGACTGATGAGTGATCATGTACAGTAAATACAGTAAAAAAGACAAAAATGGAAAATTTAAAAAAAGAAAGAAAAAAAAATGTACGTAGCATAGCTGAAGGATACAATAATGGTTAACATTTAATTTTTACAGTACTAGTTCGGTAAACATAAGTTTATTATACATTATGCAGTTGTTTAGACATTTAGTAAATTTATTATACTAAACGTTGAGTGGCTTTTGGGTAGGTTGGGAGGTGGATTACTGATGGCGGGGAATCATCCAGGGTGCGACTTGTCCTGACGGGGAATTGTCTGACGGCGAGTTGACGACGGGGAATTGTCTCGGAACCGTATGTGTGACTTGCATGTACAGTAATAATACCACATACATAATAATTAATGTAATAATACATAAAATAATGTAACATGTGTATATGTATAGCATACACTGTACAATAATACAGTAATGTGCAATGTGTACTCACCCATGACCTGTCGATGCTCCAGTAAGCTGCAGGGTTCCGAGACATGGGTGAGTACACATTACACATCACAGTACTGTATCATTGTACATAGTACGCTATACACATACACGTTACATTAATTTTATGTACTGTTACATTAATTATTATGTATGTGGTATTATTACTGTTTATGCAAATCACGCTACTTCTATAGTGTACGGTGTAAGACAACAGGAAATAGGTGTTAATCAATAATCCAGAAAAATCATTTTACCGGCATTTTGAATTTTCCATGGCCCGCGGATAACTGAGGTTCTACTGTGTGTGTGTGTGTGTATATATATATATATATATATATATATGTATACTGTGAGAGAGCAGACTAAAGTCAGACATTATACAAGTTATAAAAGAACAGAAATGAAGGTGGGCAGGCCATGTAGCAAGAATAAAGGATAACCGATGGAGCAAGAGGCTCACTGACTGGACACCAAGAGATTATAAATATGACAGAAAAGGGCCAGACAGAAGATGGAGAGAGGAGATCAAGAAATTTGCGAGGAAAACATGGCAAAGATTGACTCAGTCAAGGATTTCGTGGAGAAGGATGGGGGAGGCCTTTGTTCAGCAGGGGACATGTAATGGCTGACAGCAATGATGATGCTGACAGACAACATATATATATATATATATATGGATGGGGTAATAAAAGAGGTAGAAGGTCGGGTAATGGATGTTGGAGTGGCCCTGGTGAGAGAGGGTAGTGTTTGGAAACTCCCTGTACTGCTGTTTGCAGATGATACTGTGTTGTTGAGTGAAGACGAAGGAGAGCTGCAAGGCTTGGTGGATGAGTTTGGGAGTGTGTGTAAGAAATGGAATCTAGAGGTGAATGTAGGGAAGAGTAAAGTGATGGTCTTTGAGAGAGGTGAAATCAGTGAATGTACAGTGAGGTTGGATGGTGAGGAATTGGAAAATGTGAGTACGTTTAAGTACTTGGGTATTGTGATGAGTAAGGATGAAGGTTTGGAGGGTGAAGTGCTTGAAAGGGTACAGCAGGGAAGAATGGTTGCTGGTTCCTTGAAAGCAGTGATATGAAGCAGGGAAGTGAGCATGGAAGTGAAAAAGTTACTACATGACAGTATTGTGATACCAACTCTAACGTATGGAAGTGAAGCTTGGACGTTGTTGGAAGGACACAAGTCAAGAGTGAGAGCAGTGGAAATGAGTTATTTAAGAGGAGCCTGTGGAGTCACATGGAGAGACAGGCTGACGAATGAGGATATAAAGGAGTGTTGTGGTGTGGATGTGGATGTGATAGGAAGTGTTAGATGGAATACACTGAGGTGGTTTGGCCATGTGGAGAGGATGGAGGGTGAAAGACTGACGAAGAGAGTGTATGTGTGAGGTGGAGGGGGGAAGAGGGAGGGGGAGGCCGAGGACGGGATGGAGGGATGGAGTGGAGAGGTTTATGAGAGAGGGGGGTGTGAGTTGGGAGCGGGGCAGTGAAATGGCGGGGGACAGGAGGTGATTTGTTTGTGGCCACCCCGAACGGGATTGAGGCGTCCGGCAATAGATAGATAGATATATACTTTAGGAATGATTTGGGGGGTGTTAAATGGGATATTTTGCCTATATGTAATTTTTGGCTTTACATGAAGCCTTGGGAACAAGCATAACCCTCATGTAAGTTGTGACACGACTGTATAGACAAATAAATTAAAATCACATGTCATAGACTGGGAATAGGTCAACTTTCACTTCTTTGATCCAATTTCAACCAAACTTGGTGGGAGGGTTATGGGTCAGAAATGAGAAGTGATTCAATCTTGAGAACAGTTCAAGGTCACTGGGTAAAGTCAATATTTCAGCTGTTTATTTCAAGGAGTTATTATTGACTCTGATCAGACTCTGTGGAACAGTTTCACATTAGCCGGAGACAAAGCAATCCTATTTCTGAGAACAATACGTCAAAGGTCAAGGTCAATTTATATCCAGGTAAGCCCTTAATTCAAGCGAGGGTTACGTTCCCAGACCCTTCGCGTATGTGGTAAATTCGCGTATATGTTCTGCCCTTGTGTGCACATAATTAAGCATGTCTATTAAGTATATTACATCTGAATAATACTGTTTATGCACTACATACACCTTATAAACTACCATAATGTATTAAAAACAACAAAAATGTAAGAAATTTAACACTGAAACCTGACAAGCACAGGCGTAGGTGGAGACACTTCAGCAGCCTGGTGCACAAGCCCTCACTGCCTCCCATATGCTACATTCTGCCTTCTTTATTGTATGAATAGTTGGCTCATTCACCCCAAACATGCGGTTCCAAGACAATTCACAGGTTCCAAGACAATTCACAGGTGTAGGTGGAGACACTTTAGCAGACTGGAGCACTAGCCCTCACTGTCTCCCGTATCCTACGTTCTCCTTCTTTATTGTATGAACAGTTGACTCACCCCAAACATACGGTTCTGAAACATTTCACCATCAAGTCAATTCACCGTCAAAACATGGACAATTCCCCATCATTCTATTGATATACTTATTATTGATTAATTAATACTTTAATAACTAATTTTCAGGGGGATTTTATAACTCATATAAGTAAAAAACTAATGTACTGTACTTGCTAAATAAACTGGTATGTAAATAAATGACGGGGAATCGTCCTGACGGAGAATTGTCGCCGACATTCCTCCCTGAAGTTTGTCCAACACTTTAACTTTCTCTGTCAGCAACATCACTTTACTAGTCCATTTTGGTGTGTTACCACATGCATCACTAGCACTATGCTTAGGCCCCATGTTGGCAGACAAGGCAAGCAATCACTGGAAGGCAGAAAAATAAGCCACAAATAACAATTAGCCAGTCATGCATGGTTCGACCGTCGGATTCAAACTGACTGGTGCGTGGTAGACCGACCTCCCACACACACACACACACACACACACACATATGTATGCACACGGGCAGCAGGTAGGCATTTTTATATTTTATTTATTTCTCTTGTATATTAAAATTATTTATTTGAATACTATAATTTTATGTTTTAATTATTGTACGAAAAATTCGTGGATAACCGAAATCATGTGAAAAAAGGTCGCGTGAATTAAGGGCTTACCTGTATTTCTGATCCAATTTACACCAAACTTCGTGGAGGGACTGATGGTCACCCATGGATGAAGTTTTTCAAGTTTGAGAACAATCAGTCGAAAGTCAAGGACACAGGGCAGCGTCAATGATAGTAAGGAACTGGTTCTGTGCTCTCTGAACGTTCCATATTGTTACTATTTTTAAAATATTCTCGCTTCAGTCGGATTGAGCCGGTGAAGTTTTATACCCAAGGGGTGGTTAGGGTTGATTGCTCAAGCAATGCCACTCAGGGATGAGTGAGGCTGGTCACTCTCATCTTAAATGTCGAGACCAACTGCCTAGCTCCAAGCTCCTACACTCCTCATGGAGCAATGTTCAGTAGGCTTGGATGATGGATGGATGGATATTTTATTCTGATCAGGAGAGATTTCCAATGGAAAGTGGTTAGTCAGAACATCCACTAACCTCTTTTCTGCTACAACTTTCTTACAAAGAAACCTTTGTAATTTTTTGATACATGCACTTACTAATAATATTCTGCAAAAGAAGAAATTAATTTATTCATCCATCCATCATCCAATCCTGCGTTGCCCCATGAGGAATGTAGGAGCCCGGGGCTAGGCAGTTGGTCCCAACATTTAAGATGAGAGTGACCAGCCTCACTCATCCCTGAGTGGCATTACATGAGCAATAAACCCCAACCAGCCCTTGGATGTAAACCTTCACCGGCTCAACCCAACTGGAGTGCAATAAACCACCAGGTGCCAAAACTTGGTTATATGGTTACCACCCAGCATTGTAAATGGTTTTCCTGGTACTGTATACAGGAAACAATTTGGCTTGCCACTGAGTGTAGAGTCACCCACAAGCAGAAGGAAGAGGAAAGAATGGAGGAAAGAAAGACAGAAGAGGGAGTGTAGTCACCCACAGGCAGAAGGACGAGGAAAGACTGAAGGAAAGAAAGACAGAAAAGGATGGAAGGAAAGATGGATGGAGGAGAGGAAAGGGCAGACACCTGAGAGCAGCGCTACATCGAGTGAGTGGATGGTGAGCGCCCCCATCTACCACAAAGAAATTAGTCCAGTGCAGAAAATTTATGTTACTATGGTTTGCTTCCACAGATGTCCATGATTATTATTATTATTATTATTACAGTAAGATCTCACTATAACGGACTAATTGGGGCCCAAGTCATTCCGAAAAAAGAGAAATTCCGATAAAAGCGACATCCAGACTTCCCCCTGCTAATCCGGACTTTTTCCGATATATCAGACATTAGTCTGGATGGCACCAATGGTTTTTAACTGTTTTCACTATCACTGCAGTACTGTACTGTGGTATACCTTCACTACATTAATCAAATGGTATAAAATATATAATAATACAGTACTGCACCCTGACAAACATGTCTTTTATTTACTATATTGTGGTGAAGTGGTCATGCAGTCCAGACTGCTTCTGGCCTTATTGGACATCTTCCGATATAAAGGAATTTAGTCCAGTAGCTCCTCGAGTCCGATAAAAGCGAATTCCAATCTATTGAAGTCCGTTATATCGAGGTTTTACTGTGTTATTATTTTTTTGGGGGGTGGGGGTCCATTATTCTATGAAGTTGAAAGGTGCCACTGCCAATGAGAACGTGCATTATCCAGAAGATGTGAAATCATTGAACATCAGTCTCCTCGTGCTCACCGATGTGCTAACACCCTATTGCCGATTCCCCCACCCCCCCCTCCAAATTGCATTTTTGTGTATTTGCCTATCATTGTTTACAACATTCTATGGACTCTTGTGCCTTAGAATCCTGTGTCATTTAATTAAGTCTAGAAGGTATGACTAAAGAAAGAGTGAATATTGATGAGATGCATTTTGAGTTTACGCCAGGCAAAGGGACAACTGATGCCAAATTCATTGTTCGACAACTTCAGGAAAAATATAGAGGAATGAAAAGGGAACTACTTTGTTCTTGTTGATTTGGAGAAGGCCTTTGACAGAGTCCCTGGAGAGGTGGTGAAGTGGGCAATGAGAATGCTTGGAACTGAGGTGTGGTTGGTTAGGGTGGTTAACCCCTAAAACGCGGCTGTGTACGCGCGATCCCCCCCCTGTGGCGGGGTTGTAGCGGGGTCGGAGTACCTGTGGAAAAATATTAGCCAAAAATCATAGATTAACCCTAGAGCATTAAAATTTTTATGGCATATATTACTTACATTCAGCTATCTCCTGAACCACATGTTGAGCCTTCGTTGACTACCCAAGGACTTGTGAAGACTTGCAAAGTTGGGTAACAAAGTCTTCACTCTCACACCTCCAGAAACCCGGTTTTCTTTCTACCACAGCCTCAATCTGTCACAGTACACTTTATACAACAACGTACAGGTTGTTTGGAATCCGTATTTGTAAATAAGAACTGAAAATAAGGCTAAAATGGACGGAGCGCACGGCCGACATGCAGCGCGGTGGCGATCTTCCAGTCAATATTGTCACATTTGCCTTTTCTCGGCAAAAAACACGTATACTCCTTTTTTTTTCCATCATAGGACTTCGCAAACGTTTGCCTGTCACTATTACGGTAATAAAAATCAATGTCACTGCCAGTATTGTGGACTGGGAATGAGGAAGACCACCGCGGCGCGAGTTTATTCAGCCTTACGGCAGGCACTTTATTCTCGCTCCTGTCGGCCACTCGCACTTCATTTCTATCGCTCACTTTCACCGTATCTTTTTTTTTTTGCCTTATTCATCAGTGTCACTGTCCAGTGTTATAAAAATAATATTTTATACACAAAAAACTTTTACTTTCAGAACACAGAATAGGAAAATATGCTTTTATCTTTTTACACTGGAGTGACTGTCACTCGCAATACTTATATGATTACTATGTACAATTATTTACAACAAAAAACACTGTAACTGTCAGTGCTTTTCCAAGTACATACACTAATTTACACTCATCAGGCTGTCACTGTCAGCACGTAAAAGAAAACTAAACAATATTATCACTGTCACTCTCAGTATTTTTCCCAATATTTTTACCCTTATTTTCAAAATCTACTTAGGCTGTGGTAGTCGAAAAAACACGGGTAAGCACAGAGGGGAACTTTGCACTCTTTGCACTGCAAGGAGGTGCGCCTAAAAGTTCTTTCCTGCCTGGTAGTGTGGCTGCACACATGACACCTCCTCAGTGCTTTCCCCCTCTTTGCAGTGGCTGGCAGTGGCTCCAGGCGGTGTCGCTGAAGGTAGGCCATACACTGTAGGCGGTCTGGAGGTGTGTGAGGGTGGCGTTTGGGACCTGTTGAAAGCACCTGGCCATAACGCTGAAGCAGCTGGTAGACACAAGTCTTGGAGAATCTTCTGAGAGAGTAGTTGGCTGGCTTCCTGTTCTTGATTTTATACAGGATGAAGGCGTTCAACATGCACATGTCAATCAAGTGCAAGAACACCTTCCTGTACCAACGACGATTTTTCCTCAGACAGTCAATCTCTCCAATCATCATATCCGACTTGTCCACCAGCCGCATATTGACGTTATAGTCAATTACAGCATCAGGCTTCATCACAGGCTCGCCAGTCCTTCTGTCGACCTTCCCTGTTGCCAGCATTTCACCCTTGTGTACTGTGGTGAGCATGTTCACGACTCTCTTATCATGCCACCTGATCGCAAGCATCTTGTCAGATTTCTTCAGGTGCACGTCTCCCCGCTTTGACTTTTCAGCCTCTGGGAAGGCAGGGTAATGTGCCCTGTTACTTCTGACAGTGCCACAGGAGCGACGCCGTGTTCAGAAAGGTACTTGGCGAGTTTTGGAGCTGTATAATAATTGTCCGTATACAGGACATGATTCTCGCCAAAGTACTTTTCCAAAAGCACTTTCACCACAGAACCTGAGAATCCAAGGGGGTCAGTCTTATCCAAGTCGACATTGCTGGCGGTGTAGATGACGAAGTCAAGGATGAACCCCGTCTTGCAGTCGCACAGCACGAAAACTTGATTCCAAAGCGGTGGCGTTTGCTTGGAATGTACTGGACGAACCGAAGACGGCCCCTGAACAATACCAAAGACTCGTCAATCACGACTTTCTTGAAAGGGCGCAAGAACCTCGTAAACTTATCTTTGATCATGTTCAGGATTCCCCTCACTTTCCATAATGGGTCAGTTTGGGAAGGCTCATCATTATTCGCGAAGTGAAGATAAGTCATCAGCTGCCTAAAACGATCGCGGCTCATGTATTTATTGAATATTGGTGTTGGGCACAGCTCGTCCGGAACCCCAGTACTCTTCCAACTTATGCTTCCAGTTGTGCGGCATAAGCAACATCAAGGCAATAAATACAAAAAGCTCGCGGATCGTCAAAGGCACCCATGATGCCATCCGCGACGTGGATGGCGTCGCAGCCTCACCTTCTTCTTCGCGGCGCACATTGCCCCTCGTACCTGTTGGTCTCGGTACAGATGTGCTCCATAACCTCGTCGTCAAGGAAGGCCAACAGGTAGTCAACACATTCACCATCGTCGTCCCCCCCCCCGTCAGCCTGAAGTCCACACTCACTTTCGTCAAAGGGCAGATCTTCAGGCACAAAATCTGATCCCTCTGACCACACAAAAGCATCTAAAGTTCCCTGCCTAGGCTGGGAGGTGCTTGGGGCGGCGGGGGGTGAGGCAGGCTGGGCAATAGTAGGTAAGGGAGAGGTTATCCCAGGCCGTGTTGGTGTTGTGGTGGTGGTGGTGGTGGTTGGAGGGAGATTATCGCTTGGGTCAAGGTCACCCGCAGTGGCGTGACTCCTGAGTTGCCTAGTGGGAGTTAGCCTAGGGGACTTAACTTTACTGACACGAACACTAGGCCTACGATAACCTCTCATACGTAACATTGCTCGTCTACTTCCCTTTCTCGGTGGTGATGGAGACTCCGATGACTCAGGAGACAGGACAGCAGACGAGGAGGACGAGAGAAGAGGGCTGGGAGAACGTGGCGGGCTTGCGGTGGTGTGGCGTGGCGTAGTGGACAATGGCGGTGCACTGCTGTCTCCGCTCCTCTTCCTTTTCTCTCCCTTTCCATATTCGAGGCCCCTTTTCACCGGGGCCTTCCCTGTAGAGGTGCTGGGCACAGTCACAGTTTCCTCGGGCACAGAAATCATCACTTCAGGGCTGAATCAGCACTCGATTGTGTCTCTGATTCAGCCAGGCTAGACAAAACACCCACGTCACTGCCGTAGTCCATAGAGGCTTTCAACAGTTCAGATGCTATGGCCGAGTCACTTAGCCCCTTGGTAGTCACTTGTAAAGTTTTGAAGGGCGTAGAGGTAACAAAACCCTTTTTCGGAGGGCTAGAAGGCACGGAACTAGAAGAGCTAGAGCCTGACATGGTGTCACCGTGGCAGATTTGCGTGGACTGACGCTAATCTGGGGCAAACCGCGCGAAAAAATGACAGTGTGACAACTGGGGAAACAAGCGTTTCCCAATAGCAAAAGTGCTTGCGAGATGACGGCGCAGATTGACACGTATCAGCCATCCGCGCGTTGCCATATCGCACGACGAGGGAGGGCCGCGCATCGGTGCATCCGTGGGTAAAAAAAATGAGACTTGGCAACAACCGAGGTCAGTAGTACAAAGGTCAAGTGTGCTAAAAGTAGCTCACGGGTGGCGGGACTGAGAGACAATACCAGCTTGAGCCTGTTTGCCCGCGGTTATTCAAAATTAACTCAAATCGCAAACGCGACGACCCGCCGTCTTGCCCTTTGGGCCGACCGTCGCAAAAGCGACGATCCGCGTTTTAGGGGTTAAGGCCATGTATGTGAGTGCTCGCACCAAGGTAAGGGTGAATGAAGATTTGAGTGAAGAAAATTCGGTGAAAGCTGGTGTGCATCAGGGGTCAGTCTAGACCCCCTTGTTGTTTATCATGGTACTGAAAGCCCTCTCACTTATCTTCAGAAATGGACTCCCGTGGGAGATGTTGTATGCTTATGGTGCTGATTGCAGAGAATGAAAGAGACGCAGAGGAAACATTTAGGAAGTGGAGAGATGGTATAGGGCACAAGGGCTTAGGAGTAAAGGCAGATAAAACAAAAGTGACGGTATCAAGGGCTGGTGACAGTACTATCAAAGAGGAGGGAGAGCACCCATGTGCAATCTGCCACATGGGAGTGGGAAGTAATTCCATCTTGAGCAGTGTTTGTGATAGTGGGTGCATAAGAGATGTAGTGGTGCTTGAGGTAGACTGTGAGATAATGCTGATTTCATGTGTGCAGTGTGTCGGGGAAAGCATGTGGAAACTGTATGGTGTGAAAGGCTTGAACTTGCTGGCGAGTCTCTTGAGTGTGGGGAAGAGTTTTGTTATTTGGGAGACATGTGCTGGAGGTGGCTCTGTGGCTAGGGTGAAGAGTAGTTGGAAGAAGTTCAGGGAGCTGTTGCCTCTCCTGACACTGAGAGGGCTCTCCGTCCATGCTAAGCAATCTTTGTATGCTGCATGTGTTAGGAGTGTAATGCTGTATGGTAGTGAGACCTGAGCAGTAAATTTAAAGGATATTCGCAAGCTCAAACAAACAGAAACGACAAAGATCAGATGGATGCGCAGTGCGTCCCTGTGTACAATAGGGCTGGGGGGGGTTAGGTTTACGATGTAAAAGTTGAGAGGTAGGATGGGAGGCTAGGAGGAGGCTGTAGCACCAACAGATCAGGGTGGTACTCCCAAGGGGAATGGGAATGCTGATGATAGAGAGAGCTGGAGCTCCTGTTTCACTAGCTACCTAACTATCCCCCTTTGCTGACCTTTTCAGTGTGACTCTAACATGGAGGGTTGACCAGCATACTCTCTCAAACAATTTCTCTAACCATCTCATACACTACACGACACGTTCTTTACACATCACACAACATACCCCACTACGTCACAACGGTTGATGCCAGCAAGGGCATGTGCCCAGAAAACTTTGCCCCTGCTACCTAGTGTCTGACCTTTCGATGGGAGGCGTAATGAGGGCTCTGCCAGCATGGATAGTGGGGCCGAGGTGAGATGGGACTTGAACCTGTGCTAGAGGGTGCAGGGCATTGTGGTTACCAGGCTGCCACTTCCACCTAATAGAGAGGGGCCCGTACCTGGGAGTAGTGTCCCAGGAGACTGCCCTATCAATGGATGTATGGGTGTATAATGGTGGGGCAGTTACAATGCAAAGGTGCACTTGGGGGGTGTCCCTGTAGCTGTCCTGGCAGGGTGCTCCGAGGCCACTACAACAGCCACTTGTCAAGGCTGGTGGGCACGGAGTCCCAGATCCATTGCCTGGGCCTGGGGCTGCGCAGTGGTGGGCCTATGGCATCTCTCTCCCCTTCTAGGTTTACTGATTATGACCAAGTTAAAGAATGTAATTCAAAGCATGCCTGAGGACATTAAATCATCCCGGGGGATCAGAGTGGTTTTGTGGAATGTGGGAAGTTTAAGGGGTAGAGAGTGGGAAGTGGCTGAGGTAATGGGTAGGAGATGGATGGATGTGGGATGTGTGCAAGAAACCCAGTATTGAAGTGGATCAGCCAGAAAGATTGCTGGGAGGGATTGTTCCCATAAGTTGTTTTGGCAGGGTAGGACCGATGGATATGAGGGTGTGGGTGTGTTGGTGATGGAGAAATGGGTGGAATATGTCATGAATGTTACACCCACTGCAAACTGACTGAGGACCTACACACACAATTGCTGTGGGAGGGTTGTCTGTCTTTGCTTTGGGTTCCCACTTCTACCAAGTGAATTTTTGGGGCAAGAAGTAACTGGCAATTCCTCTGGTCTTGGCGGGAGGTGGTGAAACACTCAGCACGTCGGTGCTTGCCCAGAAGCGAGAGTGGGAGTATATGTTCCCACTGCTCCGAGCTTGTGCCTCCCTCTTTTTTCGTATGCATTATTCTTTGCCTTGTTACTTTCCTAGAGTCAAGTTGTCATGCCTGGAAAGTACTGCTCAAGGGATGAGAGGGTCTGGATCATTGCATGAAGGCAGGATAATGTCCCTATCAACATGATTTGTGAATGTACTGGACGCGCAAAGTCGACCATCATGAAGATTCTTGCTGCAGGGCTCGGCCTGCCACCTCATGTCACACCACAGCACAAGCATGGCGATGGAAAGTAGAGGATGACTTCCAGAGGTACAGATAAGCTTCTGAAGAGGTTGTAATAAAAAATCCTCGACTAACAGCAGCAGAATTGAAGAGAATGCATCCCCAGCTGTTACAAGACATCTCAATTCAAACTATCCAACACTGCTGACACAAGCAGCTGGGTTTGCCAAGCTGCACCGCAGCCAAGAAACCGCTTCTCACTGACCGCATGAAAAAGCAGCGCATTCAGTTTGCCAAGAAGTATGCACACTGGACATCGGATGAGTGAAGAAAATTTATGTTTACCGATGTAAACACATTTCAAGTGTTCCAGGTGTGTTCTGCCAAGGTTTGTCGTCCTGCCTCCCGCAGTCAATATGACCATGCTTACACGGTGCCGACTGTTGAGTAGCCACAATCAGTAATGGTATGGGGGGTGTTTCTCAGGTGAAATGGGAAGGGGAGACCTCTACTTTCTTCCCAAGAACCTGATGATGAATGGTGGCCAGAACATTCAAGTTCTGAAAGATCATTTGTTAAACTTCTTTGCTATTCACGGGTGCGACTTTTTCATGCACGATTCAGCTCCGTGTCACAAGTCAAGAAAGGTGACAAAATGGCTTCAGGATAATCGGATTGAGGTCCTCGAATGGCCTGGCAACAGTCCTGATCTAAATCCGACAGAAAACTGCTGGCCAAAGATGAAGAAAATCATGGCAGACAAGAAGACACCAACATTGGACAACCTCAAGACTGAACTGACAAATGTTTGGTGCAAAGAAATGTCTTTAGATTACTTTAAAGACCTAAGTGATTCCACGCCAAAATGCATCCAACTGGTCCTGAAAAACAGGGAAAACATGATTTCATAATCATGAATAGCATTTCATGAACAAACATTGTGATATACACTCAACCCCCTGCTATCGCACCTAATTGGTCACAGGAAACGCGCGTGATAGCTGAATACGCGAGAGCTGAACTGAACAATCAATGGGAATATTTCTAATTGGTTTTTCGGTGGCCCATTTTTCAAACTTTTGACCACTTTATGCCTATAAAAGGGGAAAAAGAAGTGTGTGGTAATCATAGGGGCATTTGTCTTCTTAGTATAATAGGAAAAGTGTATGGTAGGATACTTATTGACAGAGTTAGAGAAAGAACAGAGAAATTAGTTGAAGAAGAACAGGGAGGCTTTAGGAAGGGAAGAGGTTGTGTAGATCAGATATTCATTCTTAGATCTCTAGTGGAAGTTTCTAGAGAAGGGAAAGAAGTTGTATGCGGCTTTCATGGATTTGGAGAAAGCATATGACAGGGTGGATAGACAAGGATTGTGGAAAGTATTAAGAATATATGGAGTGGATGGGAAGCTGTTAAATGCAGTGAAGAGTATGTACAATGATGCGAAGGTTGCAGTGCGTGTGGATGGTGAATTAAGTGAATTTTTCTCTTTGAAAGTTAGGTTGAAACAAGGATGTGTCATGTCACCATGGTTGTTCAATCTGTACATGGATGGGGTAATAAAAGAGGTACAAGGTAGGGTAGTGGATCTTGGAGTGGCCCTGGTGAGAGAGGATAGTGTTTGGAAACTCCCTGTATTGTTGTTTGCAGATGATACTGTGTTGTTGAGTGAAGACGAAGAGGAGCTGCAAGGTTTGGTGGCTGAGTTTGGGAGTGTGTGTAAGAAACGGAATCTAAAGGTGAATGTAGGGAAGAGTAAAGTGATGGTCTTTGAGAGAGGTGAGGTCAGTGAATGTACAGCGAGGTTGGATGGTGAGGAATTGGAAAATGTGAGTACGTTTAAGTACTTGGGTAGTGTGATGAGTAAGGATGGAGGTTTGGAGGGTAAAGTGCTTGAAAGGGTACAGCAAGGAAGAAAGGTTGCTGGTTCTTTGAAAGCAGTGATAAGAAACAGGGAGGTGAGCATGGAAGTGAAAAAGTTACTACATGACAGTATTGTGATACCAACTCTAACGTATGGAAGTGAAGCTTGGACATTGTTGGAAGGACACAAGTCAAGAGTGAGAGCAGTGGAAATGAGTTATTTAAGAGGAGCCTGTGGAGTCACATGGAGAGACAGGCTGACGAATGAGGATATAAAGGAGTGTTGTGGTGTGGATGTGGATGTGATAGGAAGCGTTATGAGGAACACACTGAGGTGGTTTGGCCATGTGGAGAGGATGGAGGGTGAAAGACTGACGAAGAGAGTGTATGTGAGTGAGGTGGAGGGGGGAAGAGGGAGGGGGAGGCCGAGGATGAGATGGAGGGATGGGGTGGAGAGGTATATGAGAGAGAGGGGTGTGAGTTGCAACCAGGGCAGCGAAATGGCGGCAGACAGGTCGACTTGGAGGTGATTTGTTTGTGGCCACCCCAAACGGGATTGAGGCGTCTGGCAATAGATAGATAGATAGATGCCTACGATTTCCTGCCAATCTCCTCTAACATGAAATAAGGCATTATTATATTAATAATAACAGTATAATGAATGAATAAACAACATAAAAGGCCATCAAACTTTTATAAGGATTACGGCTTGGGTGGTTTGATGGGTTCCGAGGCTTGGGAGTGGCTTAGTTGCCGCCAGATCTCTTAGGCTGTCTCCATTTCTTTAGTGTCCACAGCTAAAGGGGGTATCACATGGTACCTTATATCAGGAATGGCTGAGGAACATTTAAGTGGAACAAAACTTGGATGCTATCACACACGTTCCTCACACTGTCGTCAGAGCCCCGTCTCAGTTGTAAACACGTGATTACTTTAATGACATCACAGTTTTTTCGGCATAAGAAATATCAACTCTTTATAAGGGTTTCAAAACAATTGATATTTATTCTAAATTACAATATTAATAAGTATTCAGTGTTAGGCTAAATCTCAATGCTGTAGTACAATATATTTTTTCGAGCTGAATGGGTTTTGGTCACTGTTTTGCCCGTGGTGTCCTCGGCAGGAATCCGTTCAGATGCATTCCAAATGCCCGTGCTATAATCGAGAATTTTACCACGTTACCGTTCCGATTAACCATCATATCCTCTGCAAACCTCTTATGAAGTGCCGTGTGAATAAGTTTCGCTTAGCCTGTCTTCAAACTCGACGCGTGATAGCGGTCTTGGGGTACGTGATAGCATGTATGGTTGTGCATTTGATGTGTGCGTGATAGCAGGTAAGCGTGATAGCTGAACGCGTGATAGCAGGGGGTTGAGTGTACTATGATTTCTGTGTTTTTTAATACTTTGTAGGGGGGGGGAGGTCCTAAGTCAATTTGTGGTAGCAGTATGAGTAAGTGATAGGATATTAATAGTGAAAATTTTGTTTTGTGGTATGATGTCTGCAATTATATCGGCATATGCTCCACGAACAGGCTTGGATGAGGTAGAGAAGGACAGATTTTAGGATAACTTAATATGTATAGTAAGTGGAATGGGGGATGATGAGATTGTAATATTATGGAGGATTTAAATGGTCATGAAGATGAAGCAGCTCAAGGTCATGAAGGAATACATGAGGGATGTGCATACGGTACAAGAAATGAGGAAAGGGAAAGGAAACTCGAGTTTGGGGAGACAATGGCTGGTAGTATTAAACTACCCCTTCCCATGAGCAAGCTCTTCATAGCGCCAGCCGTAGTTTTAAAGCGAAGAGGTTCCTCGTACGGCGCGCAAAGAGGTCTCTCAGGGTTGAAAGTACTGGAATATGAAGCAGGAACTTCACCCACCCCGTCCCAAATATCTTCGTATCTTTTTTTATACTGATATCATATTCACGTAACTACAGTAGAAGTACGATTTTTCAGCATCTATGGGACCAGGCTAGTCCGAAAAATAAAAATTGCCGAATCATCAAAAACCCTACCCACTCAATACCTTATATGTTTCGGTGAACACTATCATCACCACTCATATCATTACAAATGTGTTTGGAGAGTGTACTTTATACTGTTTGATACTGTACAATACTGTAATGAATACAGTACTATACATGAATATGAAAAATAAAGAAATTAGTGAACATACTGTATATAAATGTAATGGTACAGTAGGCCTACAAGTTCACATGCACTTACCTAAACTTATAGTAGGTTCCTTATTTACATATGTACAATAGAAGGGGTTGATTGGAGTCTGCTACTGCTGGAAGAAGTCCCCAGCAGTAGAGGGTCCTCATGGAGAATTTCAAAACTGATGAAAAAAATAAGAAAATCTGCCGAACGATCAGAGATTTTCGTAAATGGGACTACAGTATTTCTCAAAACTGCCGAAATGTCAGATTTGCCAGGGAATTGGATGCCGAAGAATTGGACTTTTACTGTAGTTAGTACCTTTACATTCACGAAATGCATTTGCAATTTTATAAAATGTTTGTCATCATTTTTGTGTGTGTGATACTATCTTTATTTATAGATTTTTAGGAGACTGGTGCTAACCACTTACGATCAAACTACTGCTACCACTACAGAGCTCAGTGACTGCTACATGTGCACAGCCCAGTCGTTGACTTTTATCATTCCCAAGTTACCTGTGTCTCATACAGTGGTGACCCAGGCAACTTTACAGCTTATTTCCGAGAGCACTATATGTAACAGACTTGTAAACCATTCCACTTTTCACTACTGTCTTCAGAAAGGCAAGCACATGGTATAATTTAAGGTCGTGGTTATATTACTGCCATCGCCGCTAAATTCTAGCTGCTGTAATCTTAATCAATTCCTTTTTATGGTAGCCATAACTTAACCTAAATAACCTAACCTAACATATTTCTAACATAGCAGAAAAACCAAACATGACCGCCAAATTCTAGCGGTTGAAGCTGAACTGTAGCAGTATTAACCTAACCTAACTAAAACTGACCTGAACTGACCTAACCTATTTCTAACTTAACTAAACCACCAAACCAAACAACTTAATTCCGGTTAGGATTACGGAAGTCATCGTTAAATTCTTACTGCCGTAATCCTAATCACGGCCTTAAATTATACCACATGCTTGCCTTTCTGAAGACAGTAATGAAAAGTGGAATGGTGTACAAGTCTGTTAGATAACCTGACCTAACCTAACCTAACCTATTTCTAACCTAACTGAACCACCAAACAAATTCGCTAAATTCTAGTTGCCGTAATCCTAACCACCATTGGACCCCCTCTCAAGTATTAAAGTATCAAGTACTAAAACTATTTCCTACCATTGGACTGATTCGGAGACGTTGTTTATCAGTTTTAGCATATTATTTTCGCAATATAGCACACAAGAGAGTAAACATAAAACAGATGACGGCAAACATGCACTCCTCCGGCGTACCAATCTTACGATTTCTCTCCCAGAGAGCACCTCTGCAGCATACTAACCCTTCCGTAGTCTCCTTCTGGGAAGAGGTTGTTCGGCCAGGGTTTAAAGGTACCAAACTGGGAAGAGCCTCTTCACGAAGATGTTTCGCGAGAAGGGGAAGAGGTTAATACTACCAGCCAATGAACATGATTGTGTGCAACACAAATTTTAGGAAAAGAGAAAGTAGGATGATTACATACAAGTTTCGGAGAAATGGCAGCCAGATAGACTATTCCCTGGTCAGGAGGGCTGCTAGGAGCTTTGCAGGGGATGTTAATGTTATAGGAAGTGAGGGGTGTGTGCAGCAGCATAAATTATTTATATGTGACATGGTGGTTAAATAACGAGTGATGAAAAGGAGGACTTATGTACCTAGGAGGAAAATATGGAAGCTAGAAAACCAAGCAGTAAAGAACGCTTTCTATAGCGAGACGAGGTGAGTGGTGGCTGAACAGGGAGACATGGACAGAAGACTTAATGAACAGTACAGGGCCCTCAAGACCATCCACTACTGATTCAGCACGTGGATGGACAAGAGGCCCACCAAGACATAAAGTGACGTGGTGGTGAGATGAGGGTGTAGAAGCTGCAGTTAGGGAGAAAAGAAGGCTTTTCTGGGAGTGGAAAAAGGGAGGTAACAAAGAGAAATATTTTGCAAGCGTAAGACTAGAAAAGAGGTATACACGGCAAAGTCTGAGTCACAGTGACTTTTACTTGATACCCTAAATCATGTGGAAGGGAAGAATATGATTTTTAAGGTGGCAAACCAGATGAAGAGGGAGAGTAGGGATATCATAGGTGAGCAGTGTGTGAAGAATTATAAAGGAAGGGTAATGTTAAACAGTGGGGATATCACAGATGCATGGAGAGAGCATTACAGCTGGTTGTTGAATGACGAGTTTGACTGGGACGGGGAAGGTTTGGGGCCAGCAGATCAGTGTTTGGCCCTAGGCCTTTGACTGATGCTGCAACTGTCAGCGGGGCAATAGGCAGGATGCAGGTGGGGAAGACAGAAGGTGTGTCTGGGTTGACTGCAGAAATGTTAATAGGAGTGAGGTTAGTCACTGACCTGATAAATACGATTATATATGAGTGTGCTGTCCCAGATGATTGGCTGAAGAGTGTAACTGTAAATGTGTACAGGGGAAGGGTGATGCCCTTGAAAGTGGAAATTGTAGAGGTATTAAAGCTTTTGGACTAAATAATGAAGGTAATGGAGAGAGTTCTAGAAGGTATGATTGGGGAAAGAGTGAATAATGATGCGATGCAGTTTGGGTATATGCATGGGAAAGGGGCCACTGATGCCATATTCATTGTTCGACAACTTCAGAAAAAATAAATAGGAAAGAAAAGGGAACTGTACTTTGTTTTTGTTGATTTGGAGAAGGCCTTTGACAGAGTCCCTAAAGAGGTGAGGAAGTAGGCAAGGAGAATGCTTGGGATCAAGGAGTGGCTGGTTAGGGTGGTTATGGCCATGTATGTGGGTGCTCACACCTAGGTAAGGGTGAATGGAGATTTAAGTGATGAGCTTTCCATTAATGTCTGTGTGCATCAGGGATCAGTCTTGGAGTCCCTTGTTGTTTATCATGGTACTTGAGGCCTTGTCATGTGACTTCGGGAATCGATTCCTGTGGGAGATGTTGCATGCTGATCATTTGGTGTTGATTGCACAAAATGAAGAGAGACAGAGGAAACATTCACGAAGTGGAGATATGGTATGGGGTACAACAGCTTAAGAGTAAATGCAAATAAAACAAAAGTGATGATAACTAGGGTTGTGCGTGGCACTGTCAAAGAGGGAGAGTGGCCATGCGCGATTTGTCACAAGGGTGTGGGAAGTAATTCCATCTTGTGCAGTGTTTGTGATAAGTGGGTGCACAAGAAATGTAGCGGTATTAGAGCCAGACTACAAGATAATGCTGATTTCATGTCTGTGGTGCATTGGAGAGACCATGTAGAGATTGTCATGTGTGAAAGGATAGAACATGATGGTGAGTCTCTGAGTGTGTGAAAGTTTTGTTATTTGGGAGACATGTTATGTGCTGGAGAAGGGGCAGGAGACAGCTCTGTGGCTAGAGTGAGGAGTGGCTGGAAGAAGTTCAGGGAGCTGTTGCCTCTCCTAACACTGAGAGGGCTCAGGGATCTTTGTATGTGGCATGTTAGGAGTGTAATGCTGTATGGTAATGATTAAGTGGATGTGCAGTGTGTCTTTGAGTGCAAGGCCTGGGGGAGCTACATTTAAGATGGAAGAGTTAAGATTTAGGATGAGACTGGAGTCTATTGGTGTTGTGATGAGGAGAGGTAGAGTAAGATGGTTTGGGCATGGGGAGAGGACTGGGGATAATAATTAGATGCAGAAAGTGAAAAGTGTTAATGTTAGGGGTAGGGTGGTGAGACATAGACTGAAAGACCTTGGATGAGGTCATTGAGTGTGACCTCAGGGTTAAGGGACTAAACAGGGAAGCTGCCAGAGATTGTGCAGCTTCGAAAGCCAGCATTAGGTGACCAAGGCTGATGTATGCAAGCATGTTGGAGCCTTCAAAAACAAAAACAATGAAAATGATGGAACTGGAGTGTATTGGTGCTGTGATGAGGAGAGGTAGATTGAGATGGTTTGGGCATGTGGAAAAGATGGGAGATGATAACTGGATGCAGAAAATGAGATGTGTTAACGTTAGGGGTAGGGTTACGGAGGCAGACCAAAAAAGACATGAGATGAGGTCACTGAGTGTGACCTCAGAGATAAGGGATTGAATAAGGAAGGTGTCAGCAATTGAACAACATGAAGAGACGCCATTAAGTGACCAAGGCCAACGCATGCATGTTGGAGCCTTCAAAAATGAAACAAAATTAAATTATCAGATTTACTATTTATCCAATATGAAATTAGTCCAGTATGGCAGTGTTGTCTGATCTAATTACCGTACTGGATACTATCTATCTATCTATCTATTGCCAGACGCCTCAATCCCGTTTGGGGTGGCCACAAACAAATCGCCTCCAAGTCGCCCTGTCCCCCACCATTTCACTGCCCTGCTCCCAACTCACACCCCCCTCTCTCATATACCTCTCCACCCCATCCCTCCATCTCATCCTCGGCCTCCCCCTCCCTCTTCCCCCCTCCACCTCACTCACATACACTCTCTTCGTCAGTCTTTCGCCCTCCATCCTCTCCACATGGCCAAACCACCTCAGTGTGTTCCTCCTAACGCTTCCTATCACATCCACATCCACACCACAACGCTCCTTTATATCCTCATTCGTCAGCCTGTCTCTCCACGTGACTCCACAGGCTCCTCTTAAATAACTCATTTCCACTGCTCTCACTCTTGCCTTGTGTCCTTCCAACAATGTCCAAGCTTCACTTCCGTACGTTAGAGTTGGTATCACAATACTGTCATGTAGTAACTTTTTCACTTCCATGCTCACTTCCCTGTTTCTTATCACTGCTTTCAAGGAACCAGCAACCTTTCTTCCCTGCTGTACCCTTTCAAGCACTTCACCCTCCAAACCTCCATCCTTACTCATCACACTACCCAAATACTTAAACGTACTCACATTTTCCAATTCCTCACCATCTAACCTCGCTGTACATTCACTAACTTCACCTCTCTCAAAGACCATCACTTTACTCTTCCCTACATTCACCTTTAGGTTCCGTTTCTTACACACTCTCTCAAACTCATCCACCAAGCCTTGCAGCTCCCCTTCGTCTTCACTCAACAACACAGTATCATCTGCAAACAACAGTACAGGGAGTTTCCAAACACTATCCTCTCTCACCAGGGCCACTCCAACATCCACTACCCTACCTTGTACCTCTTTTATTACCCCATCCATGTACAGATTGAACAACCATGGAGACATGACACATCCTTGTTTCAAACCAACTTTCAAAGAGAAAAATTCACTTAGTTCACCATCCACACGCACTGCAGCCTTCGCACCATCGTACATACTCTTCACAGCATTCAACAACTTCCCGTCTACTCCATATATTCTTAACACTTTCCACAATCCTTGTCTATCCACCCTGTCATATGCTTTCCCCAAATCCATGAAAGCCGCATACAACTTCTTTCCCTTCTCTAGAAACTTTTCCACTAAAGATCTAAGAATGAATATCTGATCTACACAACCTCTTCCCTTCCTAAAGCCTCCTTGTTCTTCTCCAACTAATTTCTCTGTTCTTTCTCTAACTCTGTCTATAAGTATCCTACCATACACTTTTCTTATTATACTAAGAAGACAAATGCCCCTATGATTACCACACACTTCTTTTTCCCCTTTTCCTTTGTACAAGGGAATAATTATACCTGACTTCCAATCCTCCGGGACTCTACCTTCCTCCCAGGCCAATCTGCACATCTTCCACATCCATTCTACTACTATCTCTCCCCCATGCTTCAGCATTTCACCACACACTCCATCAATTCCTGGGGCTTTCCCGATTTAACTTTCTTCATTGCTTCCACAACTTCTATCCTACTGATTTCTTCCTGTCTTCTCACCTCCCTCCTTCTCCCAGCCATTCCCCAGCCACTTATACTCGCATTACTTCCATCCTCTACGTTCAACAATTCCTTAAAGTGTTCTCTCCATCTGCTCACTTTTTCTCCCTTCTCCACTAGTAACCTACCATTTTTATCTTTCACTCCCCTGCTAACTTCACTTCCACCCTGTCTTACTCTTTTCACTTCTCTCCAGAACATTTTCTTACAGTCCCTCCACTTTACACTCAAATTCCTTCCAAATTCCTCATCCACTCTCTTCTTACTCTCTCTTACTAATCTTTTCACCTCTCTCTTCCTTTCCACATATAACTCTCTCTTCCGCCTCTCAACTTCTTCCACGCCCCTATTTCTCACCCATTCATTGTATGCTTTCTTCTTTTGTGCCACAGCCTGTTTCACCTCTTCAGTCCACCACACTGTTCCTTGCACCCCCCTCCGCCTTCTCTTCCTTCCACACACCACATCACATGCTGCACATATTTCTTCTGTAAATATCTTACACACACGTTCCACGTCTCCCATCTGCTCCAATCGTTTCTCCACTTCTCTCTTATACTCTGCCTTTTTCTCATCCTCTTGTAACCTTTCCACTCGCCTTGCAACTACTCCTTCCTCTCGTCTTTCCCTTCTTCTATTCCTCCATCTCACTTGCATCCTAATTCTGGCCACCACCAAGTAGTGGTCAGAAAGTCCACTCCCCCAACCTCTATACACTCTTGCATCCTTTACACATCTTTGCATCCTTTCATCCACACACACATAATCAATCATTGCCTTCCTTTCATTCAGTTCACCACCCACCCTTCTCATCACTCGCCATGTATACCTGTGGATCATTTTATGCCTGAAGAGGGTATTGGCTATCACCAACCCCCTCCCAGCACAAATGTCCACTAACGCACTCCCATTCTCATCTATCTCGGCAGGCACACCCCACTCACCAACTATTCCATCCACCTTCACATTACCAACTTTACCATTCATATCACCAATCAAAAACACTCTCTCATTCCTTCCAAACTTTTCCATGCACATTTCCACATTTGTCCAGAACTCTTCTCTCACTCTTCTAGCACGATCTTGCGTTGGCGCATACTGGATACGAGACCACTATATAATACAGGCATTTTGTAAAATGCATGTGGTAGGTGGGGACGCTCACCATCCACTCACTTGATGTAGTGCTGCTCTCCAGTGTCTGGCTTTTCCTCTACCTCCCTCCTTTCCCTTCTTCTCTTCTATCTTTCTTTACTTCATTCTTTCCCCGTCCTTCGGCCTACAGGTGACTTTACACTATATCTTTTGTCTTTCTCTCCTTCATTCTTTCCTGTTCCTTCTGCCTATGGGTGACTCTATACTGACAAACTGAATGGTTTCCTGTACCCCAGGAAACCATTTACTTTGCGGGGTGGTAACCATAAAACCAAATTATGGCGCCTGGTGGTTTAGTTGGTAACTGCGACACTCCAATTGGATTAACCCTTTAACCGCGGGTGTCATCTCAGAATGACATTGCAAAAACTGGACCAAACCACGGGTGTCATTCTCGAATGTTTGTGAATATTTTGAATACCCCGTGTTTTTTCCGTGCGCCAATTGTTTCAAGGGAGAGTAGCTATTAAGTTCTTTCACTCCAGCCGACCCCCACCTCCCTCCTCCCACCCCCCGGGCCCCCACCTCCCACCCCTGACCAACACGCATCAGTATCTGTCCAGCTGTGTGAGTGACAACACCGCTGATGTGGCAGTGAAGTGCGGGCAATTACAGTGCCTTTTACCTGCCTCAGTGAACACAGAGTGGGTGTTTATCGTATGTGCAGTGTTCATATATGTTTATAGTATTATTATCAGAATGAGGTTGGCATTTGGTAATGGTGTGTGAGCGAAAAATAGTTATTACAACACCACTGTTGTGGCAGTGAAGTGCGGGCAATTACAGTGCCTTTTACCTGCCTCAGTGAACACAGAGTGGGTGTTTATCGTATGTGCAGTGTTCATATATGTTTATAGTATTATTATCAGAATGAGGTTGGCATTTGGTAATGGTGTGTGAGCGAAGGTAATGGTGTGTGAGCGAAAAATAGTGATTTTAGATCACTCACTTCTAATGGCACTGCCCATCCAGAGATAGTCAACGAAATCATGAAACCTACATCATTGCAAAGCCGAAGGTTAGTACTTTCCAATGATACCTTATTTTTTGCTCTAGATTTATTCTGTGCAGAGTTATAAAGGTTTAAAGTTTGTTTACATTTTGGCTGAAACCCCCGCGGGAGAGGCCAGTCGGGGCAAAACAATGCCCGCGGTTAAAGGGTTAAGCCGGTGAAGGGTTCTATCCAGGGGTTGTTTGGGGGTTACTGCTCAAATACTCCCACTCATGGATGAGTGAGCCCGGTCACTCATCTTATATGTCAGGACCAAATTACCTAGCCCCGGGCTCCTACGCTCCTCATGGGGCTATGTAGGACTGAATGATAGATAGAACAGACAGACAGATGTAAAATGTATTATGATGTAGAGAAGACTGTACCAACAACCAACAACTATTGGAATACAGTCAAGGTATTATAAGCACATGTAACCCAATCCCCTCCCCCCTTTTGTAAGTGATGTAACAATTAATACAGTAAAAGTGCACCCAAAAAGAATACTACTATGATTGTGGCATGACTATTATTCGACCAAGCAGTGCATAAATTTGTCACAGGATTATTTTAAAAAAAAAGTGGTGGGGGAGGGGGGGAGCAGGAGGAGTGTGGAGGTAGGGTTCCATGTGCTTAAAATGTCTTGACCTTGTTTGTATGGTTTTTGGTACTGTGACATCCCTAAATCTTCATGTATATTAGTGGTAGGTGTACTCACCATCCACTCACATGATGCAGTGCTGCTCTCAGGTGACTGCCCTTTCCTCTCTTCCTTTCTCTTGTCTTTTTTTCCTTCTTTCTTTCCTCTTCCTTCTGTCTATGGGTTACTCTGCACAGAAGGACAAGCCAAAATTTCCTGTACACCAGGAAACTACAGTATTTACTAAGCTGAGTGGTAACCATACAACCAAACTATGACACCTGGTGATTTAGTGGGCAATTAAGGTCTGGACTGAGCTTGTGTAGGTTTACATCTAAGAGGTGGTTGGGGTTTTATTGCTCAGGTAATGCCGCTCATGGATGTGTGAGGCTGGGCACCCTCATCTTCAATGTCAGGACCAACTTGCCCACTCCCAGGCTCCTATGCTCTTCATGGGGCAACACAGGATTAGATGATGTATGTATGTATAAATAGCATTTTCCACACTTGTAATGGAATTTACTTACGGCTGTATTATATTTCTTCAGCTCAAAAGTCTCCCTTGCACTGAATAAAACTGTTTTGTGGTAAAAAATGCATCATTGGACTGAAGGGGCTAAATACAAGTAGAGTTCAGTACCTTATAGAACTGGTACGTGGTCTGTGTTCCTTTGAGTCCATAACCCATCCCACATGACTCTCAACAGGTGGGTTGTGAGAGTGCCGTGTCTTCTTTTTCCGTGGTGTTCGTTGATCTACATTTGGTTTTTCCTTCACCACAGGGAAGAATCGTGCTGCTTTTCGAGACCGTGGAGTCTTGGGTGTAGGAGGAACAATGTCATCATATGGATCTTCTGCTCCCTGTAGTCACAATACCAATCAAGTATTAAGATTAGATAAATACAGTCTTCAATACAATATATCTCCATCATCATCATATTCTCAATAATCACTGTCCGCGCATGTATCATCAGTATTTACTTTTAAGAATCACAAACACACAAAACTATATGGGACTTGGTTGGAGTTAGCAAGGCAGAATGTTAAGAAAATGCAATAAAAAGACACAAATAGTAATATGGGGATGTATGGGGGGAAAAAAAAAAAATCCAGTGACTTTCAACATCAGTTACCCTAGCACCTTATCTCTGTACTATCACAATATAACTCAACACTTCTATATGACAAAATACAGTAATCCCTTTAAGACCTGGATGCCCAAATCCCGGACACCTCAAGTCCTGGAGATTTTGGGCTTGGATCCATTAGTCCAAGCCTTGGAATTATCACTAAGATATCCAGACATTGGGGTCACCAAAAAAAAAAAAAAAAAAAAAAAAAAAAAAAAAAAAGCCGAAATGTGTTCTCCCTACTCTAAATTTGCCGCACCATGATGAACAGCTGTGTTTTGGTGCACAGTTCCAGCGATGTCCACTAGAGCGCCCCTGTATCCTCCCCAGTTCCCGCCTACCTACCGTTGTGACTGCACGCTCGTCGTCATGGCTACCCACATGCTCACTTTTGTGAGTAAACAGTGAATAAACTGCAATACCTCACCACTATACCACAGTGTTGTGCAGTGTTGAGAAATCAGAATTCAGAGTGCAAAGGATTAAGTGGCAGAGTGCAACACTGGCATGTTGCAACTGGTGTGGCACAAGTAAGAACAGACTGTGCAGTGTTAAACAATTATAATTCACAGTGCAAACGATTAAGTGCAGCACAACACTGGATTACTGTATATACTTTAAGTGCACCTTCACCACTGTCAGAGCCACAGAGGACGCGGGTTATCAGCACAACACTGGATTACTGTATATACTTTAAGTGCACCTTCACCACTGTCAGAGCCACAGAGGACGCGGGTTAATCTTCACGACGGCCACGGACATGTCGTAAGTACCCTGTACACTGCTAAATATTTTCCATTCTCATTTCTAATTTCTCATTCTCTGGTTCCTTTTCATTTATTTCATGGCTTCTGTCCCTTATTTGTGTACATAGGGTCTTAAATAGGTGCTGTGCATGTCCAGTGGGGAGTTTTTTAGGTGGCTTTCAAAGTTAGGTTGGGTTGGGGTCTTTAAAGTACCTGTCCAGGAGCATTTTTCCCAAGTCCCGAACATGCCTTTGGCTCTATTATGTCGGATCTTGGAGGGATTACTGTATAATCATCTTAATCCAGTTTTCTACAGTAGCCGATGTTCAAACAGAACAGGAACATCCAGTGTATGTTTGTTTATCTGACCTCTCTTTTGGACATGAGAGAAAAGAGAATGAAGGCCCCTGGCTCAACCACCGTGCAGTCTGCATCACTGAAGGTATGAAGCTTGCTGGAACACAAGTGACGGGCAGTGGGATTACCACATCCTATTTCAAAGAGGGAAGTGGGGGGGGGGGGGGTTAAGTCCCCAGCTCCAACTCTTGGCAATATCAGTTGCCTTTAAGAGAGGCAGGGAGTACATGGGTAATATGCTTACTACTCCTTGAGATTCAATTTAGTATTTACCATACCACACTACTGTATAAATACTCACATTATTTATGGATCTCTCATCCCCTCGACAATTAATACACAAACATCTGTGACTTGTGGTAGGTGGTGGTACTCATCATCCACCCACTCGATGTAGTGCTGCTTTGGGTGTCTGACCTTACCTCTCTTCCTTCCTTCCTCTTCTGTCTTTCTTTCCTTCATTCTTCCCCCTTCTTTCTGTCTGCAGGTGACTCTACACTCCCTCTTCTTTCTTTCCTTCATTATTTCCTCTTCCATTTGCCTATGGGTGACTCTACACTTAGTGACACGCCAAATGGTTTCCTCTACACCAGGAAACCATTTACTATGGAGGGTGGTAACCATATAATCAAATTATGATGCCTGGTGGTTTATTGGGTAATTAAAGCACAACAATTAGATTGAGCCAGTGCAGGTTTATGTCCAAGGGAAGGCTGGGGTTTACTCCTCACATAATGCCACTGAAGGATGAGTGAGGTTCATCACTCTCATCTTAAAATGTCAGGACCAACTTGCCTAGCCCCGGGCTCCTACACTCCTCATGGGGAAACGTAGGATTGGATGATGGATGGATGGATGGACATCTCTGACTGCATATAAGGCAGAAGTCCTGGCTCCACACCTAACAAATACTCCCCTGGGTACTAATCTTCAAGGCTTGTTCAGGCTGGAAGCAATTTTTAAACCCATACTGTACTGTACATCAGCCTCATAATTACTTGAAACAAAAAGTTTAGCACAACATTGTACCAAGCAAGGATATCATTAACTAACTTAATGAAGTTTTTCCATCCATCAATCCATTACCCAATCCTATGTTGCCCCATGAGGAGTATAGAAGCATGGGGCTAGGCAAGTTGGTCCTGACATTTAAGATGAGAGTGACCAGCCTCATTCATCCCTGAGTGGCATTACGTGAACAATAAACCCCAACCACCCATTGGATACAAACCTGCACCGGCTAAATCCGACTGGAACGCCTTAATTACTTGCTAAATGACCAGGTGCCATAATTTGGTTATGTGGTCATCACCCAGCATAGTAAACTGTTTCCTAGTGTACTGGAAACCATTTGGCTTGCCGCTCAGTGTACAGTCATCCATAGGCAGAAGGAAGAGGAAAGAATGACAGAAGAGGGAGTGTGAAGTCACCCACAGGCAGAAGGAAGAGGAAAGAATGAAGGAAAGAGAGAGAGAAGAGGACGGAAGACAGGAAAGGGCAGACATCCAAAGCAGCACTACATTGAGTGAGTGGATGGCAAGCGCCCCCACCAACCACATTATTTAACTCATTTATTCCTTTGTAACTCTATCCAAATAAAATAACTGTATGATTAAGCTGTATGCCTCACATCCCATTACCATATACTGTACAGTACAGACACTAAAACCTCAAGTACCGCAGGCAATAGGGACTGGACAAGGACCGTGGTACTCAAGTCCGCATCACTCAAACAATATGTTTGTATGTATAATGGTACAATGTGTTCTGGCAACTTTCCAAAACTCTCACTTTTACCCCTTCTTGCCACCTTATCCCACATAAATTACCCCCACTTATACCCACCATCAGGTAAAACACTGAAAGAGAGGTAACTATTGTAATTAAGAACATCAATGGTATTAAAAAAAGCATTAATAAACCAGAAGTTGGGCTGAGTACCCTTGTGTTGTTGATACGTAGCTCACCAGTACTCTCCTCCCGGCCCCCAACCCAAATGTTGTTGTATAAGTTTTGCCTTCTCTCGAATCATATTGCCTTTGGGAGAGACCTTAGGCCAAATGGTTAAACGAAAATTTATGTATCTGGTAGTTTTAGGAGATGAAATAAAACGAAAATGCGTGCTAACCAGAAAAATTACTCTTTCATCCAAGTGTTCTCATAAGTTGGCATTCATTTTCACATTCTTTGTTTGATATCGAGCTTCCCAACACATTTAAGACTGACTAAGCATATGGCTAAACTGCTCAATCAGCCCGAAATGTGTCAGGAAGCACGATATCGAATGAAGAATGTGAAACTGAACGCTAATTCACGAGAACATATGGATAAAAAGAGTACTTTTTTTTCTGGTTTGCAAACATGTTTGTTTCATTTCGTCCCCCAAAACTGCCAGACCCATAAATTTTCATCTAACCATACAGCCTAACATCTCTCCTGAAGGCCACATGATATGAAAGAAGGTGAAACTTTGACAACAACATTAGGGGTGGAGAGTGGGAGGAGAGTGCCGGTGTCGTATGCACGGAGTGACTTATACTGGAAGTTACCATTCTGCTCAATGCGCAAGCGTCAAGTGCCCTTTCAGCTGCTATGCTGAAAGTATCTGCATGTTATCTCAAGTATTCTGCCATTTATCAACGTTTTGTGAAATACATGTGTCAGGAAGATACTTGGATGTCTTATCAACCTATAGGTAACTACAGGTCGATATACTGTATAGATGTATGTAAATAAATACTGTATATACAGTATAAGTATGTTACAGGCAGACCGTGAAATCAGTAATTTCGTGAATTACGGTTAGTTTAGTTTAGGTTTATTTAGATTAGGCTGAGTTACGATAAGGTTAGGTTTGGTTAGGTTAAGGTTAATTTAGGTTTGATTATGTCAGGTTAATTTAGGATAAATTGAGAATGGAACAATAACTTCCTGCATAAGTCACTAAGTGGCTCAATCGGTAGAGAGGTGGCCTGTAGTCCTAACGGACCCAGGTTCGAATCCCAGCCGGGGCAGGGAACAGTTTAAGGATTTGAATTTCATTAAAAATCAGGCTTTACTGATCTACCAGAAGACCCGCCGACATGTCGAAAAAATACCCCCGCTAATACAAATACACCAGTCCTGTATGAGACAGCCCTAGCATGTATTCAATATGGACGGTGGGTGTTAGCGCCGAAGTGGTGACATGTTGAGGTGTATGGTATGTAGGAGGACTGCTGGGCCTTGATAGCAGGCTGTGAAGCCTATGCCCAGAGTCGAACACATAAAAAAAAAAAAAAAAAAAAAAAAAAAAAAAAGTGCATATGACACAAGGAAGCTAAGTATGAACACGGGTACCCAGCCTGACTTTTGTTTAATTAGTGCTATTTTTAATACCACTGATGTTCTTAATTACAACAGTTATATCTTCTTCAGTGTACTACCTGATGGTGCGTATAAGGTGGGGTAATTTATGAGAGGTAAGGCGGTAAGAAGGGGTAAAAGTGAGAGTTTTCTTTCTTTGATGCTCCACATAACGCCCTATGAGCTTCTCAGTAAGCTTCAGGACAATACAGTATATATAAAGTTTCACTGCTGTCACATTCGCCTCAATTCCTACGCATTATCTTTATCTTCTCCCAGTCCTTCCACATCATTCTGATGGTGCCTTCATTCATGCCATGCTTTTTTGTCATTTTGGTAAACATACGCTTTACTTAAAGCAGTAGAAGACCTTTACCAGTTCAACTGATATTCCTTCAATTTGTTTTCTGTATTTTTCTATTTTCAGGGTGGTGAATTACCTTTTCCTGCTGAAAAATTTCCCACTTTTTATCATCACCTTCCTTAAGCCGTACCTATGACTGTCTTGATGTACTGTACTCAAAGGCTGTTTTTGTTTCCCAACTTCCTAACTGGATGCTAGGTTAGGTTAGGTTAGGTTAGATTAAATTATTGGGTATAGTGAAGCTAGGTTGGGTTAAGTTTAGTTAAACACTTAGGTTAGGATAGGACAGGCCCTTTCGCTGTAACCCTGACATGTCACAGGAGTTGACACAGTGGAACACACCTAAAAACAATGGAGTGATTTCGCATGAAACGTTTATTTACCACCCACAAGTAATCCAAAAAATATATCAGACTATCGGGAAGAAAAGCAAAGAATGTGGAACTGAACACTAACTTACGAGAACACACGGATGGGAGTTTTTTATTTTTTTCTGAATCACAAAGATTTTAGTTCAGTCTCATCCCCTAAAACTGCAAAAACCATATGACTGAAGGGTAGTCATTCAGACGCGAGAAAGAACTTGACAGCCGTATGCTCAGTCGGTCTGAAACGTGTTGGGAAGCATGAAACTGAATGTACAATGTGAAACTGAACAATAACTTATGAGAACATATGGATGATTTATTTTTTTCTAATTAGCAAACATTTTCAATACATTTCGTCCCCTAAAAAACTGCAAAACCCATTATTAGTGTGGGGTAGAACTAGGTGCGGTGCGAGAAAGGAATAATAATCGTATGCTCAGTCACTTGGAAATGTGTTGGGATGCATGAAATTGAACGAAGAATGTGGAACTCTAATTAGAAAATATTTTCATTCCACATGGCCCTTAAAACTGCAAAATCCATTATGTATGTTGGGTAGAACTAAGTGATGCATGAGAAAGGACTGATAACCATGAACCCAGTTGGTCCAAAATGTGTTGGGAAGCATGAAATTGAATGAAGAATGTGGAACTGAACTCTGACTTACAAGAACGCATGGATGAAAGTGTGTTTTTTTTTTTTTTTTTTTTTTTTTAGCATACATTTTTGTTCCATTTCGTCCCCTGAAATTGCATACCTATGAATTTTTGTTTAACCATTTGGCCTTGAGTGTGCCCAGGAAGCATATATCCGCTCTGTATGCGTAATCATCTCACCACCCTCAGCCAGTAATGACCCTTGCCCAGTCGTTTCAAAATTAACCATGGGTTTATCTCAAAAATATGTTCAGTGTGTTTCCCAAGGAAAATTTTCTTATCAACCGAACCTAACCTATCCCTCAAGGGCTGCTTGGCTGGGGTGGCTGGTTGTGGTACTGAGACAAATACCGTACCAATACAGAACAGAAATATGCGCCCAAGGAAAGGCACCCAGGGTCTAGAGGGTGAAGTCATCGTATGCGACTTTCAAATTTCATCACCAGGCCAGCTAACTTCCCACGTAAGCTCGAGTTTTTCTGCGTATTGATATCTATTGCCAGATGCCTCAATCCTGTTTGAGGTGGCCACAAACAAATCGCCTCCACGTCGCCCTGTCCCTCGCCACTTCACTGCCCTGCTCCCAACTCACACCCTTCTCTCTCATATACCTCTCCACCCCATCCCTCCATCTCATCCTCGGCCTCCCCTTCCCTCTTCCCCCCTCCACCTCACTCACATACACTCTCTTCGTCAGTCTTTCACCCTCCATCCTCTCCACATGGCCAAACCACCTCAGTGTGTTCCTCCTGACGCTTCCTATCACATCCACATCCACACCACAACGCTCCTTTATATCCTCATTCGTCAGCCAGTTTCTCCATGTGATTCCACAGGCTCCTCTTAAATAACTCATTTCCACTGCTCTCACTCTTGACTTGCGTCCTTCCAACAACGTCCAAGCTTCACTTCCGTACGTTAGAGTTGGTATCACAATACTGTCATGTAGTAACTTTTTCACTTCCATGCTCACTTCCCTGTTTCTTATCACTGCTTTCAAAGAACCAGCAACCTTTCTTCCCTGCTGTACCCTTTCAAGCACTTCACCCTCCAAACCTCCATCCTTACTCATCACACTACCCAAGTACTTAAACATACTCACATTTTCCAATTCCTCACCATCCAACCTCGCTGTACATTCACTGACTTCACCTCTCTCAAAGACCATCACTTTACTCTTCCCTACATTCACCTATATTTTGCGTTTCTTACACACTCTCCCAAACTCATCCACCAAGCCTTGCAGCTCCCCTTCGTCTTCACTTATTATACCGTGTGCATTAGAACAAAATTCGTGTTACTAAAGCGCGTGTTATTCAAGGATTGAGTATATATGTACAGGCATACCCCAGTTTAACGATGCAATTGGTTAAGTAAAAACCCATCGCTACGCAGAGTATCGTATCTCGGGGTAGATTTAACATGTAAAGTATAGGGAAACGTTTCTGAGCCTTGGGTTTCCCACTCAGTTAAGTCCAAAACCCACCCAAATGAGTCCAAAAACAAGTTTGTAGATAACCTAAACCCCCAATAGCTTTAAAACAAGCTAAACTATGCCTAAAAGCAGTTTATAACTCACCAAAACCCAAAAATAAAATCTGAAAATGATCAAAAATAAGTCTAGAAATAAAACATCAAACTCTGTAAACTGTACCCCAAAATGACAATGTTCACCCCACCTATGACTAAATCACATTAATCTAAGTCCAAAAACAGTTTTTAAATCAACCTAAACAAAATTTAAGTCTACAATATCATCAAAATCAGCTTTTAAAAAATACAAAGCCCATCGTTATACAGGGGTTTGGCCATTATTTGGCGGGGTAGGGTATTTCTACCACCCATCGCCATGCCGAGGTGTCGCATCTATGGGTATCATATCTCAGGGTCTACCTGTATATACTATACATATTTCTGACAGATGCTGCTCCATAACTGAACAGGTCAGCCTTATTCATCTGATGACTGCTTTCCAAGCTAAACAAAATTTCTGACAAAACCCAGCAGGTCCTTTTGTGGGACCTCATCCTACATTTTCCTTGGTCTGCTCACAGGAGTTTCTCCTTATCATTTAGTGCTGTAAAACAACTCAAATACAGTAGGTACCTGAGTTCAGCGTAATGCGAGTCTAGCAATTCACAACTTTTGTGGAGACTGCTAAAACATCCTCCTATCATCATTAGCAGACACTTCTCTCGGTGTTCAGTGGTATTCTGCTAGCTACAACCCTCCGAACAGGATGCTCATTTGTTCCACGGCCATATTTATGACATCAATGAGTGGAAGCAGGTAAAGTTTCCAGATGTTCCCAATTTTGACATATTTTGCAGTAAGTTACATAACAGATTTTGGTAGGTAAAAAAAAAAAAAAAAAAAATCATTTTCTTTAGCTTTCTCAAGGTAGAAATTATAAGCACAAAATACTAATTGTGGAAAGGAAAAAAAAAAAAAGAATGAGTACCTGGCAACCTGTAATCACCTTCAAGGATGCTTGGTGGTTCACCTCCTTCCATCCTCAATAAATGCACTTGTAGCAGTCAAGGACAAACAACAAACAGAGGCCCTGTAAACCGTATTGAAGTACGTGACCATGTCGGGAAAAGCAACTAATTGTGCTATGTTTGGTCGTGGTAAGAAACATACCACATGGAAGGGATGTAAGCTGGAAGGAGTTAAAAAAGAAAAAAAAATACCGAGTATGAAAGAAAAAGGTGAAATTATGGATAAACCTGATTTGGGTTTGGGCCAAGTGCAGTTGGAAAGCCGTTTAAGATCAATGACACTACAATCAGAAGCATGAGGGTGAAGCGTGATGCAGTAAGACCATACCTCAGAGACACATGTGGCACAAACTGCACACCCAAGCAGCAAGCTGATGGCTACAACAGACCATTATCTAAGGAGGTGTATTGACCACAAATGTGAATAAGGACTATATATTTCCTTGAGCCAGGCAAGGTGGTAGGCAAAAGAAATTTACAAAGAGGTGGCATGCAAGTTAAACATTAAAAACCCACCCCCAATTCAGTGCATGTGTTGGCTGGTTTGTCTGCTTCACACAATGGCACTTGTTCAAAAGTGTTCATGCACTTGGAGAAGCTGCAGAGGCAGACACAAAAGCAGCAGAAGAATTTACTGGCGTGCTGAAGCAAACCACTGATGACAGTGGGTACGACCTTTGACAAGTGTTTAATGCAGATGAAACTTTTTTTTTTTTTTAACACAAATCAAATCAACCAGAGTAAGTCAAGAAAAAAGGCCCAAGGGACATAAACCTAATAAACAGTGATTCAGTGTGCTCTTTACTGTTAATGCTGTTAGGGATTGCAAATGAAACCCCTAGTCATTTACAATGCAGCGTGTCCTGTCCCCTATTGCAACTCAAACATGAAAAAATTAAACATACATTGGGTGGCTAACAAAGAGGGATGGATGGCCTCAGCAATATGATTGGACTGGTTCGACAACACATTCATCCCCGAAGGAGAAGCCTAATGCAAACACAACTTAACATTTAAGTTGTTGTTGCTGCTTGATAACACTCCAGGTCATCCACACTTTCTCAAGGGACACCATCCAAATTGTGACGCTGTATTTCTGCCTCCAAACACAACCATAGTTCCACAACCTCTAGATCAAGAGATAACTGCCAACATCAAACTGGAATTTTTCTGTAGGGCCTGGGACCAACCTGAGGTACCACTGGACAGCGACGAGGTAAGTCAGTTATTTTCATTAAAAATATATATATATATATATATATATATATATATATATATACACCTATTCTTATTCAACTTCATTTCAGCAGTTTTCTTCATCATCTTTGGGATAAAAATATTACGACTAAAATACCTAATCAAGTTCATTAACATTAGAAAACAGTTGCTGTGACTAAAATCGTCTGTACTAGGCTTGAATAAAACACTTTTTTTTATCAGTCACACCTTTTGTTTTTATGATATTTACATGATTTCTGCTATATCGAGCTTAACGAAATTGGCAGTTTGCCGAAATAAAAAGCAACATACAACATATTTTGTAAAAACAAGGATAAGAATGAGAAATGAAAAACAGAGTTTCCATTTAAATTTCCAGATTCTCCAACAAGTTGAAGATGAGGTGGCACCAGAACCCGGAACATCAAACAATAATCAAGAAGCATATGATCATGTGAAATCAAATGGCAAACACCACCTAGCCAGCGATACAACTGAACGGATAACGACTCACGCAGTACCATTGGCAAAAGTTGGAGATACCCTGGAATAAAAAATGAAGATATTTTTTGGTCATTTCAACATCAAACAAGGAATCAATTTGATGGTGCAAAGTTTGAATTATATTAATGCTGCAACAATTCATCACGGATGGAAGAAAGTTCTCCCAGCAGTCGACATCACAGCAACTGTGGGTAGAGGGGAGAACTGTAAGAGGCAGAGCACTGCAGTGGTGGTTACAGCTGTGGCTGAAACAGCCAGAAGAATAAGAGTTGGTGGTTTCAATCAGGTGGAGGCTGCTGACACAAAAGAAATGGTTGGCCAGACAATTGTTGATGAATGTGGAAGATATGATAGAAAAAGATCAGATGGCTGAGGAAAAAGAAGAGAATGAACAAGTAATGGAACACCACAAGGTGGGCCAACCATTTATCAGCTGACCAATCTCTTGGCGATTGCTGAGAGATACAAACACACAGTCATGGAATGTGATCTCCATACTGGATGGCATGAAGCCTGTTCTGAATATATCAAGAAATGTGCTATTGCATATGAAGAACTGCAGAGAAAAAAATAAATTCAGGACACCAAGCATTAATCACAGCGCACAGCACACAAGGTACAAGCTACACCTTCAGTTCCTGTTCAGAATCCAGCTCCTGCCAGTGAAGACAGTCAGGAGGATGATTCACTGTTCCTTGATGATGACTCTGAAGATATCGGTAATGATTCTGAAGGATTTGCTCTGAGCGATCCTTCGCCACGTGCTGAATGATGATAAACATTCGGCAAGCTGGGGGAAGAGCTGGATGATCCAAGTGATTCAGAATGGTTACCACTGATTTTGTTTGTAAGAAAATATTTGTTCTTTTATACTCATGCTTTTACTATGTCCAAACCTTGCTTAACCCCTCGAGATCAATCCCTATTCTGGAATGTGCGTCATGGGGAGGTCGGTCGCCATTCCAGAATGTTTAGCACTGCACGCCATTAACCCCTAAAGGGCAGTCAATGTTCCTGAATATCCACTAACGAGAAGGCGGTTGACATTCCGAAACACATTTCTATTCTGCGGGCCTATTATATGAAACAAATGGGAGATACAGCAACAGTGCCTGTTAGAACGTGAATATATCTCACGACACCACCTAGACTCACTTCCAGTTGATGCAAGTGGCCATAAACAATAGAGGAGGTGTGTTGTGTGCAAAATTCAGTGAGATGCCCAAGTAAACGCAGGGATGTGACTACATGGTGCCCTGAATGTGCTGTGGATCTCTGTATCAATTGCTTTAAAGAATACCAAAGAGTAAGAGCATATTAGTGTGAACAGTTGTAATATAAAACTGTAAATAATATACTGTATACATATGTATGATTACAGCTGTAGAGACGTAAGATAAGAAAAATTTTACATCATAATATAGTGTGTAGTTTTCAAAAGTGCACCACAAAGACATAGAACAGTGTACATAATGTAAAAATAATATATTTTAGGCTGCTGTTATGAATAAGAGCAGAAAAATAGACTCTGCCTGCCTGCTCTCAGTTGCACACCACTGAGAGTGAACTTGACGCACCACCACGCGTCTCTCTCACCTCTCACCACCACCCAGCCCTCGAATAATTTGAAGTGAGTAACATCAAATTCTTTGTTTTCTCAGCTATACTGATCCATTTATGCATGTTTTGCCTGATTTCATAATATTTTATTTTTTCCAAAATAATTCGTCCCACACGGACGTAAAATTGGGAAGCAGCCCGCCGTTTAAGGGTTAATTTAAACACGAGAGCCATTGTATGAGTCACAACATCGACTAGGGAATCTGCTGCCTTGTTCCTGCCACTCACTGCATATCCTACCCTACCCCTCTCAGTCTTGTGATGACCATGAACAATGAGGGCTGACGCTCCTGCCTTGAACCCCACACATGCAGTTCCTAGCACATCTCGTGGCGTGCCATGGACCTCTACAATAAATAATCGTAGGACATTGGAACACCGCTCATTATAAACCTAAAGAGTTGTACTTTGCTGGCTGTAGGGATTTTTATGACAGGTTTTATAGTTTTCATTGCAGCAATTTTTGAAAAATCACCTATTTTTTGTGAAAAATGCCCACTCCTGACAATCGTTTTTATAAAAAAAATGCCCAACCCCAAGGGGTTAAGTTCTGCTGTATTATGCAATAAATTACTCACAGTGTCATTTGAGGAAAGTTAAGAGGCAAACAGGATACTGCCACGAGTTACAAGGAACTGGTGGAGTGAAGCTTTTCTATCTATCTATTGCCAGACACCTTAATCCCGAATGAGATGGCCACAAACAAATCGCCTCCACATCGCCCTGTACCCCGCCATTTCACTGCCCTACTCCCAACTCACACCCCCCTCTCTCATATACCTCTCCATTCCATCACTCCATCTCATCCTCGGCCTTCCCCTCCCTCTTCCCCCCTCCACCTCACTCACATACACTCTCCTCATCAGTCTCTCACCCTCCCTCCTCTCCACATGGCCAAACCACCTCAGTGTGTTCCTCCTGACGCTTCCTATCACATCCACATCCACACCACAATGCTCTTTTATATCCTCATTTGTCAGCCTGTCTCTCCATGTGACTCCACAGGTTCCTCTTCAATGACTCATTTCCACTGCTCTACCTCTTCACTTGTATCCTTCCAACAACGTCCAAGCTTCACCTCCATATGTCAGAGTTGGTATCACAATACAGTACTGTCATGTAGTAACTTTTTCACTTCCATGCTCACTTTCCTGTTTCTTATCACTGCTTTCAAGGAAGCAGTATCCTTTATTCCTTGTTGTACCCTTTCAAGCACTTCACCCTCCAAACTTCCATCCTTACTCATCACACTACCCAAGTACTTAAATGTACTCACATTTTCCATTTCCTCACCATCCAACCTCGCTGTACATTCACTGACTTCACCTCTCTCAATGACCATCATTTTACTCTTCCCTACATTCACCTTTAGATTCCATTTCTTACACACTCTCCCAAACTCATCCCTAAGCTTTGCAGCTCCCCGTCATCTTCACTTAACAACACAGTATCATCTGCAAACAACAGTACAGGGAGTTTCCAAACATTGCCCTCTCTCACTAGGGCCACTCCAACATACACTGCCCTACCTTGTCCCTCTTTTATTACCTCATCCATGTACAGATTGAACAACCATGGAGACATGACACATCCCTGTTTCAACCCAACCTTCAAAGAGAAAAATTCACACACTTCATCCACACGCACTGCAGCCTTAGCACCCTCATACATACTCTTCACAGCATTTGGCAACTTCCCATCTACTCCATATACTCTTGATACTTTTCACAACCCTTGTCTATCCACCCTGTCATATGCTTTCTTCAAATCCATGAAGGCCACATACAACTACTTTCCTTTCTCTAGAAACTTTTCCACTAAACATCTAAGAATGAATATCTGATCTACACAACCTCTTCCCTTCCTAAGGCCTCCCTGTTCTTCCCCAACTAATTCCTCTGTTATTTCCCTAACTCTGTCAGCAAGTGTCCTACCAGACACTTTTCCCATTACACTAAGAAGTCAAATGCCCCAATGATTACCACACACTTCTTTTTCCCCTTTTCCTCTGTACATACAGTATATATATATATATATATATATATATATATAAGCCCCCACCATCCACTCACTCGATGTCATGCTGCTCTCGGGTGTCTGCCCTTTCCTCTCCTCCATCCCTCTTTCCTTCCATCCTCTTCTGTCTTCCTTTCGTTCATTCTTTCCTTGTCCTTCTGCCTATGGGCAACTTTACACTCCCTCTTCTGTCTTTCTTTCCTTCATTCTTTTCTCTTCCTACTGCCTGTGGGTGACTCTACACTGAGTGACAAGCCAAATGGTTTCCTGTACACCAGGAAACCATTTACTATACTGGGTGGTAACCATATAACCAAATTTTGGAGCCTGGTGGTTTAGTGTGTAATTATTGTGCTCCAATCGGATTGAGCCGGTGAAGGTTTATATCCACGGTGTGGTTGGGGTTGATTGCTCGTGTAATGCCACTCAGGGATGAGTGAGGCTGATCACTCTCATCTTAAATGTCGGGACCAACTGCCTAGCCCCAGGCTCCTACACTCCTCATGGGGGAATGTAGGATTGGATGATAGTGAGATAGATAGATAGATATATATATATATATATATATATATATATATACAGTCGGCGCAATGGAAGTCTGGACCCTCTAATTTGCACCATATATTTGGTAGGGTCCAAGAAAATTCCTATAGTCGGTGGATTTTTTTCTGGTGGTTTCTAGCAACTTTATAGGCTTACCACCAAATGCTGTGAGATTATGAGCTCAGTGCCTGCCTGACTTTGGATGGGAAAGCACGTCAGATTTTCTTGTCCTGCCTGGCACTTGTTAATTTCAAAGCTCTCGTTTCACACCCTCCTCTGCCTTAGTGAATCATTGGAGATGGGTCCCAAGCCATTAACTAATGTAGAAAAAGACCGAATTTTAACTGTGAGAGAGGAAAATGTAAAAAATTAAGGATATTTGTATTCAAACTGGGCAAGGAAAATCTACCATTATGGCACTCCTCGCTGCTGCCCGCCACCTGCCAAAAAACACAATTCCTCAATATAAAGACAGGCTAGGACCTAAAAGGAAGACATCACCAACTACAGACAGGTTACTGAAGCAAGCTGTGATAAAAGACCCACGTTTGACTGCTAGACAGCTGAAAGATATGTACCCAGAATTGCTGAAAGATGTGTCTGAAAGAACCATTCAGCATCGACTTCAGAAAGACTTCAAGATCCCCAGCCGTAATGCTGCACTGAAGCCTCTCCTTAATTTTTACATTTTCCTCTCTCCTAGTTAAAATTCGGGCTTTTCCTACATCAGTTAGTGGCTTCGGACCCATCTCCAATGATTCACTAAGGCAGAGGAGGGTGTGAAAACGAGAGCTTTGAAATTAATAAGGGCCAGGCAGGACAAGAAAATCTGACATGCTCTCCCATCCAAAGTCAGGCAGGCACTGAGCTAATAATCTCACAGCATGTGGTGGTAAGCCTGTAAAGTTGCTAGAAGCCACCAGAAAAAAATCCACCGACTACAGGAATTTTCCTACAATATTTCTTGGACCCTACCAAATATATGGTGCGAATTAGAAGGTCCAGACTTCCATTGCGCCGACTGTATATATATATATATATATATATATATATATATATATATATATATATACATATATATATATATATACATATATATATATATATATATATATATATATATATATATATATACAGTAATCCCCGTACTATCCGGACGCCCACATTCCGGACATCCCCACTTACTGGATATTTTGGTCCCGGGATCCAATATTCCCAAAATAGGCAAAAAATCGAAAAATTTTTTTTAAAAAATCCGACTTTTTCCCCACTCGTAATTTGAACTTGGCGCGCGACGCGGGCCAGCTGTGTTTTGGTGCGTAGTTCCACCACGGTCCGCTAGAGCGCCCCTGCATCCTCCCCACTTACCGCCAGTCTCTTGTTGTGAGTGCACGCTCGTGATCATGGCTGCCCATGTGCTCGCTTTTGTGGTGGTGCCTTACCTGCTGCAGGATCTCCTGCTGCTCTCGTGCCTCTTATTAGTGTGTGTGATGATGGCCCCACCGCCTGAGAAGAGGAAGAGAGTGGTTTTGACTCTGGAGAAGAAGGGGATATTGGACAAGGTGGATGCGGGATGGCCTTCCTCATGCATCCTTCGTGAATTCAACCTGGCCCGATCTACTTTGTTTGATATCAAGAGATCCCGAGACAAACTCATGCAGTACATGGCTGACTTTTCGTCGAAAAGCAAACGCAATGTGGAGAGGAAGATGATGTTTACTCCCAAGTATGCTGAAGTCGACTGCTCCACGTTGATTTGGTATGGACAGCAACGTGCTGCTGGTGTGCTGGTGCGTGGTACGGAACTGAAGGCTGCTGCTGAGAAGTTCGCAAGGTTTCACAACACCCTAGACTTTAAGGCATCCGAGGGTTGGCTCTTCGCGTTCAAGTTACGACATGGCCTTACCAACCGTAAGTCTGATGGTGAAGCTTTGGACGCCAATGAGGATGGAGTAGAGGAGTTTTGGCACAAGGTGAAGCGCTTGATCGACAGGGAGGGCCTCACTCTCGGTCAAGTCTACAATGCTGACGAAACTGGTTTATTCCATTACTCTTTGCCTACGAACACTAGCGGAGGAGACGGAGAAGCGTGTACCTGGCCGCAAGCTCTCCAAGCAACGGATATCTGCTTTGTGTTGTGCCAATGCTAATGGCATGCACCGGCTCAAGCCCGTCATTGCTGGCCGTGCAAAGCAGCCTTGGTGTCTTCGTGGGATGATGGATGACCTTCCTGTCGTTTGGTACCATTCTTTGAAGGGATGGTTCACTGCCCAAATCTTCAAAGACTGGTTCCACCGCCATTTCGTCAAGGAGGTCATCCATTACCAGACGGAGAAACTGGGAATCCCACGCGACCAGGTAAAGGCCCTCATTCTCCTCCACAATGTACCTGTTCACCCGTGCGACAAGGACTTGGTGGTTGAGAATAGACGCATTAGGCGCATGTTTCTGCCACCTAATACGACTGCTCTCATCCAACCAATGGACCAAGGAGTGATCGTGGCAACGAAGAGGTTGTACCGAAGGAAGTTCCTGGACGAGGCGATGGTTGTTCTCGAGGACGAGGACGAGGATGAGCGCAGGGAGGGACGGGACATGCGAGGCCAGCGGACTTTGGAAAACCTTCGCCGCTACAACATCAAGTCTGCTATCTACAACTGGGCCAGTGCATGGAAGGAAGTCCCTGTCAAGACTCTACAAAATGGTTGGTCTCATCTGCTTCCTGGAATGGATGTGGAGCACGATTTCCTAGGTTTTGACATGGATGACTTCCATGCACGTCTACGTGCGCACGGGGACGATGTTGATGTGGACGAAGTGCGTGAGTGGTTGGATGACGACGAGGGTGATCATGGGTATCAGACCATGTCTGATATTGAGATCGCATATTCAGTTGCAGGTGTTAGTACCCAGCTTGAAGATTCCTACAAGGACGGCGACGATGATGCGGACTCCTCTCAGCGTGACACTACTCCAGCCATCCCCAAGCTGAGCGCACTCCGGGAACACCTAGAGTTTGTTCTCGACTACCTGGAACACCCGGACTGCAACAAGGAGATGGGGCCCTTGGGACTTGTGGAGGAAGTGCGCGCTTTCAGGCAGCGCATCACTAATTGTCAAAATCGTCGTTCCTTGCACCAATCAACCATTGACAGCTTTTTCAGACCCGTGACCCCCGGTGTGCCCAGCCCTGGCTCCACTCCATTCCCTCCCCAAGACAGGCCCTCATCCTCCGAGCCACAGTCCAGTATATCAGGCACGGTGGAGTCACCACTCAACGTGAGTTTGCGCCTCTCTTCAGAGTCATCTGCAGTGGGTACTCCATCACCACGACCCAGCGATGCACCCCTAGGTCACCTGCATCAGCTACTCTCAGACTCTTATAGTGATTAAACAGCAAGAACTTCTCCACTAGACCACACGGGAATTTACAGTGTTGTACAGTGAAAAAAAAAAAAAAAGTGCATAGTGTTAAGAAATTAGAATTCTGAGTGCAAAGACTAAAGTGCAGAGCGCAACACTGATTTTATAGACTTTCAATGTGGCGCAAATAAACTAGAGCATGTTATGTTTAGAAAATGGATTTATCTGTGCAAAGACTTTAAGTGCAAGACTTCATGTACAGTGTACTGCAGGTGCTTCAGGAACTCCTTTTTACTGTCTGAGTCTGAGAGGAGACGGGTTATTCATCGAGATGGCCAGGGACTTGATGTAAGTACCCAGAATGTTTCATATTGTACTGTATTTTCCATACTTACTTCCAATACCTCTTTTCACTCTTTTATGTCCTTATTGGTGTGAATAGGGTCTTAGGTGCTATTCATGTGCAGCAGGGACGTGTTTTTCTGAGTTAGGCTAGGTTAGGGTCGATAACTACCAGTCAAGGAGCCAGGGACTTGTTGTAAGTACCCAAAATGTTTAATATTGTATAAATTCACCTCTAAAACCTCATTTTATGGTTCTTTTGCATTTATTTGTCATTTATGTCCCTTATTGGTGTGATTTGGGTCTTAAATAGGTGCTATGCATGTCCAGAGGGAGTTGTATAGGTGATTTTCTGAGTTAGGGTCCATATGTACAAGTTCAGGAGGCTGGGGCCCAGTATCTGGACAGGACCACTTTCCGGACATGCCTTTGGCTCTATTACATCGGATAGTGGAGGGATTCCTGTTTATATATATATATATATACACACACACACACACACGTACATGTATATATAATAAATTTTTTATCTAATATACTATAGCATTAGCCATGTGTGTGTGTGTGTGTGTGTGTGTGTGTGTGTGTGTGTGTGTGTGTGTGTGTGTGTGTGTGTGTGTGTGTGTGTACTTTGGGCAGCCGAAACTACACATTCAACTCGCACCAAAATTTAAACAAAAATCGCCAAAAATTCGCTGCTGTGAAAAAACTTGGTCCCATCATAATTGAAAAACTTCTATCATATTTAATGAGCGATCACATTTTGACCAAAAAACACCGCTCCCGGCACCCAGCATAGGATCTCCGTAGAATCTTTTGCCCACAGTTACAAATAAAATATAGCAGTATTCGTGTGTCTGTGTGTGTATTTCGGACTTGCGTTCGGTCAACTTGGGTTCCATTCCCGAAGCTGCAAATAACACGATCAATTGGTTAGCTGCAAAAAATCCAAATGAAAACGTTAGACTAGAACAGCACATAAACGTGGCCGGGATTACTTGAAATGATTACAACATGCAAGCGAAGCGCGAGGAAATGAGTGAGAAGCACGAGAAAGCGAGCACGCAGCACGACAGCCCTCTGCAGAAGCAAGTGCTAGGGGCCCGAAGGGCCAACGAGCACTTGTTTATATCTATTTTAATTTTCATTTATTTTTTATTTATTTTTTTTTATTTTTTATTTCTTTTAAAAAACAAAAAATACCTAATCTAAAACCCCTAAAACTAATAGCCTAACAGACAAATTGCTAACTTATGCTAAGGCCTAAAGAAATAAATAGCTAAACCTACACAAATGGTAAAAATACCCCGACCAAGAGAACACCATCGACTGCAGATATGTAATGCCTTTCTACATTACATACCTGCACTCATCAGCTGCTGATTGTCAGTCGAGGCACAAACTAATATAGGGGACATCAGTACATGAAAGAAAACCAGACGAGTCAGGAACATTTCCATACACATCAACTGTCAACCCTAATTAGTACAACTTATACAAGATGGTATATTTACATAATATGTACAAAATATGATGTACTCCCAACAAATGTGAGAGTGAATGATAGAGTGCGGTCAATGAGACTTGGGATGGGGGGGGGGGAGGCAGTAGGTCAGTTTGGCTTTCTTGTCTCCCTCCCCAGCCCCCTGCACTCCCTCCCTTTCCCCTCACCCTCTCCCACCTCCATTTGTCTTCCTTCCCACCTCCCAGCCCTCCTCCACCCCTGCTTGTCTCCCTCCCCATTCCCCAACCCTCCTCCACCCCTGCTTGTCTCCTTCCCCATCCCCCCACCCTTCCCCACCCCCACTTGTCTCTCTCCTCCACTCCAGCTTGTTTCCCTCCAGTCCCCCCACCCTCCCTCATCCCTGCTTCTCCCTCCCCATTCCTGCTTCCTGCCTCCCCCACCCCTGCTTGAAGCACGGCCAGCAACTTGCTCATCAGTTACCCTGAAGCATCTCACACAGCACATCCCAACCACCTTACCTTCCTGCATGTTATGTCTGATGTCTCATTTTTCAGCAATAGTACTGTTTATGAGGATAATAACATTACCTATGGTGTTTCTGTGTCAGTCTTGATTGATTAAGCAAGGTACTGCATATGAGAGCTTGGGTTTCAGGCTGGAATGCATCTCTGGCTTTTCTTCAGTATTTTATGGGGAAAACTGCTTTGATATCCAACATACTAGCTGACCGAACACACACTGGAACACAACACTGCCAGAAATCAGGGTATGGGTGTCCAGTACATCGTACAACGCAATTGCCCATCTCATTCCTGTATTTATCCTCGCCCCCCAGGGAATGAAGATGGAAAGAGAGAGGAGGGACTGATGTTATGCCGATTTCCCACGTTTGTTTATTGAAGAAAATACGCCATTTGTGCCACTCCTGTATTTATTCTCTCTCTGTCTCTGTCTGTCTGTCTGTCTCTCTCTCTCTCTCTCTCCTGGAGAGGAAGGGGGAGGGAGGGAGGGAATGGAGAAGGAGAGACCGATTTTCTCTCCCCCCTCCCAGGAGAGAGAGGGAGGGAGAGAATGGAGAAGAGAGAGGGGAGGGACCAATGTTATGCCTATCTCCCACGTTTGTTTATTATAGAAGGGACGCCGTTCATGTCATTCCCGTATCTATTCTCTCTCTCTCCCTCCCCACACACACATGACAAAGGCTCAAATATAAGTATACACAATCTTTCCCTCACTCATAAATACAGACATATACAGTATGTACATACATGCATGTGTACACATTGGGAATGGCTGAGGAGGTCTCTAACGGATGCTGGGTGAACTACCACTGAGCCAGACAGGGCGGCACCACCGGGCTATTCCCGCCAGACACAAGCATTTTGCCTGGATATAATGGAAAAACATGCAAAATAATGGTTTCTCTCTCTGGTAGATGGGGGTACCCATCATCCATTCACTCAATATAAGGATGTCTTATAGTCTCTACACAGAGTGACAAGCCAAATGGTTTCCTGTACCCAGGAAACCATTTACTACACTGAGTGGTAACCATATAACCGGGGTTTCTAGTCAGGTTAAGTGTCCCACAAATTCCTACATCCAAAATCACTTAATCATGGCAAATGTTTCGGAGAGCCTTGGAGGGTCCAACACCTGCCCAGGGCACCGGCCAAATGGGGAGATTCGCATGGCCATGTGGAATCTGAGAGGTGTGAATGAGGAGAGTAAGAGGGTGGAAGTGGTGAATATGTTCAAGAGTGCAAGATATGCTGTGATGGCACTGTGCAAAACAAAGACGAATGGAGGAGTGGGAGGATGCGAAATGTGTAAGATCGGGCATGAATGGGCGAGGAAGATGCAAGGAAGGAGTTGCTTTATTGATGAATGAGGTGTGGCAGAGTGGAATGAGAGATTACAAATGTGTCAGCTCAAGATGTATGTACATCAAGTTCAAGTTTGAGAAGGTGAAAGTGGCTGTGATTGTAGCATACGCACCATGTGATGACATGAGTGAGAGAAAGACAGGTTTGAGGATGAGCTGGATGAAGCAGTGGGCAACATGCCCAGGAGCTATAAAGTGATCGCAATGGTCGATATGAAAGGAACAGTAGTAGTAGTAGTAGCGGTTGTTCCCTAGGCAGTCTGGCCGAACAGCCCCGAGTCCCTTAGGAAGGCCATGACCGAGACCAGGTTTTCCCACAGAGCTCTCGAAGAGTGTATGTTGTGTTGTTGGTGTAGGTGATTGTGCGCAATGCAGTCTTCCATAATGTGCTTAATAGTATGGGGTGCTGTGTTGCATCCTGGACAGGCATAAGTGACGGAGTCATCCAGCCTCTTCTGGTAGCTTAAGAGGGCTGGATGGTGCCCACATCTCAGCCTGGCCAGGTGGATCCTGTCCTCACGAGGAAGATAGGATTAAGAAAGGTGGATGTCAGGAAGCTGTGCATGCAGCTGTGTGTTGTCGTTAAGTGGCTGAATGGAGCAACGAATGATCTGAGTGTGGATATGCCTCTGGAAGCTGGTCTGACGTGGGCGAGGGGGGAGAGATGACAGTATTTGTGTATGGTATCGTGTGCTGGGTGTTGTTCTGATGTTCCTTGGTGTGGGTGGATGTGCTGCCATGTAATATAGTGGATGTTCTGAGTTTGTGGAGGCTGCAGCAAGAAACTAGGTGCATCTCATGTCTAGGTGATCCTTGACTTTGAGGACTTTGGTTTCTTGATGCAGGTGGTCTGTGGGTGTAGTAGCTGTGCAGCCTGTGATTATTTTTTGGGCCTTGTTCTGTATGGTCTGTAGAGTGTTGTAGTGCGTTTTGGTGAGGTTACGAGCCCAGGCAGGCCTTGCATAATTCATCACTGAACGTACGTATTGTTTGTATACTGTGGTGGTGGTTTCTTTGTAGCATCCGTATGTTGTATGGGCAAGTGACCTCATGGCACTGAGTCTTGGTGTTATTTTATTTTTAATGTTTGTGATGTGTTGTTTAAATGACACTGATGTACAGTAAACTCGCCCCGAACACATTCTCGCCGAATGTGCTCGCAATTATATGCGGTTAGTGCTGGGATACGTACAGTTTAAGACAACGTAAGATTAAAGAACCATTACAGAAACCATAAATTTACAAAAGAGAGGGCTTTGAAAGGCCAAATCCTCAAACATCAGCTCAGCACGCATGATTTGTTTTGATCACGTGATGTGATTTTCTGTACTGCTTTTCCACAGTACTGTATTTGTAAGTTAAATATTTACAGTACTGTTCTGGTAAGTTTATGTGCAAGTTAAAGTACAGGTAAGCCCTTAATTCACGCGAGGGTTACGTTCCCAGACCCTTCACGTATGTGGTAAATTCGCGTATACATTCTGCCCTTGTGTGCACATAATTATGCATGTCTACTAAGTATATTACATCTGAATAATACTGTTTATGCACTACATACACCTTATAAACTAGCATAAAGTATGAAAAACAACAAAAATGTAAGAAATTTAACACTGAAACCTGACAAGCACAAGCGTAGGTGGCGACACTTCAGCAGTCTGGTGCACAAACCCTCACTGCCTCCCATATGCTACATTCTGCCTTCTTTATTGTCCAAACAGTTGACTCGTTCACCCCAATCATACGGTTCCAAGCCAGTTCACAGGCGTAGGTGGAGACACTTTAGCACAGTCTGGTGCACTAGCCCTCACTGACTCCCGTATGCTACGTTCTGTCTTCTTTATTGTAAGAACGGTTGACTCATCCCAAACACACGGTTCAGAGACAATTCACCATGAAGTCCATTCACCATCAAAACATGGACGATTCCCTGTCACTCTATAATTATACTTATTATTGATTAATTAATACTTTAATAACTAATTTTCAGGGAGATTTTATAACTCATATAAGTAAAAAACTAGTGTACTGTACTTGCTAAATAAACTGGTATGTAAATAAATGACGGGGAATCGTCCTGACGGAGAATTGTCGCCGACATTCCTCCCTTAAGTTTGTCCAACACTTTAACTTTCTCTGTCAGCAACATCACTTTACGAGTCCGTTTTGGTGTGTTACTACATGCATCACTAGCACTATGCTTAGGCCCCATGTTGGCAGACAAGGCAAGCAATCACTGGAAGGCAGAAAAATAAGCCACAAATAACGATTTGCGAGTCATGCATGGTTCGACCGTCGGATTCAAACTGACTGTGTGGTGCGTGGTAGACCGACCTCCCCCCCCCCCACACACACATACATATATGTATGCACACAGGCAGCAGGTAGGCATTTTTATATTTTATTTATTTCTCTTGTATATTAAAATTATTTATTTGAATACTATAATTTTGTTTTAATTATTGTATGAAAAATTCGTGGACAACCGAAATCACGTGAAAAAAGTTCGCGTGAATTAAGGGCTTACCTGTACTATTAAATAACGTTCAAGCAAGAAAAAGTCTTATAACCAGTTTATCTGATAGGTGTCGCAATATTACCTTTTTTATTTGTTTGTTAAATATTTGCTGTATTGCTTTTCCACAGTACTGTATTTGTAAGTTAAATATTTACTATTCTGGTATGTACTTGTAAGTTAAAGCACTTAAAGAAAGTTAAAGCATGAAATAAAGCCTTGTAACCAGTTAACCTGATTTATATGATTACCCACGATCGGTGGGTTCTGAGACAATTCGCTGTCATGTTAATTCCCCGTCAAAACATGGACGATTCCCCACCAGGACAATTCGCACCCTGGATGATTCTCCATCATTCTATAAATATACTTATATTAATTAATCAATCTATCTATCTATCTATCTATAGCCCGACGCCCTAATCCCGCAAAGGGTGGCCGCAGACAAAACGCCTCCAAGTCACTCTGTCACCCACCATTTGACTCCCCTCCCCCCAACTCACCCCCCCCTCCCTCATATACCTCTCAACTCCATCCCTCCACCTCATCCTCGGTCAACCCCTCCCTCTCCCTCCCTCCACCTCACCTACATACACCCTCTTAGTCAGTCTTTCATTCTCCATCCTCTCCACATGTCCAAACCACCTCAGTGTATTTCTCCTAATCTTTTCAACCACATCCACATCTACCCCACAACGTTCCTTCACTTCTTCATTCGTCAACCTGTCCCTCCATGTCGCTCCACATGCTCCTCTCAAGTAACTCATTTCCACTGCTCTCACTCTTGACTTGTTCCCCTCTTGCAAGGTCCACGCCTCGCTTCCATACGTCAGGGTAGGGATCACAATACCATCATGCAGTGACTTCTTAACTTCCATACTCACCTCCCTATTTCTCATCACTGCTTTCAGTGTGCCAACAACCTTCCTTCCCTGCTGTACCCTTTCACGTACTTCATCCCCCAAAGTTCCATCCTTACTCATCACACTACCCAAGTACTTGAATGCACTCACATTCTCCATATCCTCACCATCCAACCTCACTGCACACTCTGTGACTTCATTCCTCTCAAACACCATAACTTTACTTTTGTTTACATTAACTTTCAGCTTCCTCCTCCTACACACTGTCCCAAATTTATTCACCAAACCTTGCAACTCCCATTCATCTTCACTCAACAATACTGTATCATCAGCAAACAGCAACACCGGAAGCTTCCAAATCTCACCCTCATTCATTAAGGCCACCCCCACATCCACTGCCCTACCTTGTACCTCCTTTACGACCCCATCCATATATATATTAAACAGCCAAGGAGACATTACACACCCTGTTTCAGTCCCACATTGAGATCAAAGAACTCACTCAGCTCACCATCCACTCGCACCGTAGCCCTAGCTCCCTCGTACATACTCTTCACAGCACTCAACAATTTCCCCCTCCACTCCATATATTCTTAATACCTTCCACATACCTTTCCTATCTATTCTGTCATAAGCTTTCTCCAAGTCCATGAAGGCAGCGTACACTTTCCTTCCCTTCTCTAGATACTTCTCCACTAAACATCTTAGAACAAATATCTGATCTACACACCCTTTTCCCTTCCTAAATCCCCCTTGTTCTTCTCCAACTAGCTCCTCTGTCATATGCCTAACCCTATCAATGAGTATTCTACCATATATTTTACCAGTCACACTAAGAAGGCAAATACCCCTATGGTTACCACATACTTCTCTCTCCCCTTTTCCTTTGTACAGAGGAACAATTATACCTGATTTCCAGTCCTCTGGAACCCTTCCCTCTTCCCAAGCCAATCTACACAACTTCCATATCCACTCCACAACAATCTCACCCCCATACCTAAGCATTTCACCACACACTCCATCAATTCCTGGGGCCTTTCCCAGCTTAATCTTCTTCATCGCTTCCACTACTTCCGACCTACTGATCTCTTCCTCCCTCCTCTCATCTCTTCTTCTCCCAGCCATTCCCCAACCACTTATACTCACACTGCTCTCACTCTCTACATTCAACAAATCCTCAAAGTGCTCCTTCCATCTCCTCAATTTCTCTCTCTTCTCCACCAACAATCTATTAATCCTATCTTTCACTCCCCTACTATTTCCCCTTTCACACTGCCTTACTTTCTTTACCTCCTTCCAAAACAATTTCTTACTCTCCCTCCATTTCACACTCAGATTCCTCCCAAACTCTTCATCCACTTTCTTCTTACTCTCCTTCACCAGTCTCTTAACCTCCCTTCTCCTGCTCACATATACCTCTCTCTTCTCTCTCTCATCTTCTCCCCTACCTCTACTCGCCAACCATTCACCATATGCCTTCTTCTTTTGTTCCACAGCTCGTTTCACCTCATCATTCCACCATGCTGTCCCTTGCACACCCTTGCATCTCCTCCTCACTCCACAAACCGCCTCACACGCTGTGCTTATCTCTTCCGTGAATATCTTACATACGTCTTCCACCCCTTCCATCTGCTCTAGCTCATACCTTCCCAATCTTTCTTCCACTATGCTCTTATACTCTGTCCTCTTCTCACTATCTTGCAATTTCTCCACTCTTCTCACAGGAGCTGCTTCCCCTTCGCCTCCTCAACCACTTTCTTTGCAGCTCTACCTTGGCCATCACTAAGTGATGGTCCGAGACTCCATTCCCCCACCCTCTCCACACCCTTGCATCCAACACTTGTCTTCTCATTCGCTCATCCACACACACGTAATCTATCATTGCCTTTCGTTCAACAAGTTCACCATCCATCCTCCTCATTACTCTCCATGTATACCGGTGTATCATCTTATGATTTAAAGTAGGTGTTGGCTATTGCCAACCCCTTACCAGCACAGATGTCCACCAAAGCACTACCATTCCCATCTACTTCCGCTGGCACACCCCACTGACCAACCACTCCATCCACTCGTACATTCCCGACTTTGCCATTCATGTCTCCAATCAACAGCACTCTCTCGCTCCTCTCAAACTTGTCCATACATGCTTCTACTCTCGCCCAAAACTCATCTTTCACTCTTGCCACTCGATCCTCTGTTGGAGCATATACACATACAATCGCCCATGCTTGTATACCTACTTTCATCCTCACCCATACAATCCTTGCACCCACTGTTCCATACTCTCTTATATTCTCCTTCCACTTCTATCTATCTATCTATCTATTGCCAGACGCCTCAATCCCGTTTGGGGTGCCCACAAACAAATCGCCTCCACGTCGCCCTGTCCCCCGCCATTCCACTGCCCTGCTCCCAACTCACACCCCCCTCTCTCATATACCTCTCCACCCCATCCCTCCATCTCATCCACGGCCTCCCCCTCCCTCTTCCTCCCTCCACCTCACTCACATACACTCTCTTCATCAGTCTTTCACCCTCCATCCTCTCCACATGACCAAACCACCTCAGGGTGTTCCTCATAACGCTTCCTATCACATCCACATCCACATCCACACCACAACGCTCTTTTATATCCTCATTCGTCAGCCTGTCTCTCCATGTGATTCCACAGGCTCCTCTTAAATAACTCATTTCCACTGCTCTCACTCTTGACTTGTGTCCTTCCAACAATGTCCAAGCCTCACTTCCATACGTTAGAGTTGGTGTCACAATACTGTCATGTAGTAACTTTTTCACTTCCATGCTCAGTTCCCTTTTTCTTAACACTGCTTTCAAAGAACCAGCAACCTTTCTTCCCTGCTGTACCCTTTCAAGCACTTTACCCTCCATACCTCCATCCTTACTCATCACACTACCCAAGTACTTAAACGTACTCACATTTTCCAATTCCTCGCCATCCAACCTCGCTGTACATTCTGACTTCACCTCTCTCAAAGACCATCACTTTACTCTTCCCTACATTCACCTTTAGATTCCGTTTCTTACACACACTCCCAAACTCATCCACCAAGCCTTGAAGCTCCCCTTCGTCTTCACTCAACAACACAGCGTCATCTGCAAACAACAGTACAGGGAGTTTCCAAACAATATCCTCTCTCACCAGGGCCACTCCAACATTCACTACCCTACCTTGTACCTCTTTTATTACCCCCATCCATGTACAGATTGAACAACCATGGAGACATGACACATCCCTGTTTCAACCCAACCTTCAAAGAGAAAAATTCACACACTTCACCATCCACACGCACTGCAGCCTTTGCACCATCGTACATACTCTTCACAGCATTCAACAACTTCCCATCTACACCATATATTCTTAACACTTTCCACAATCCTTGTCTATCCACCCTGTCATATGCTTTCTCCAAATCCATGAAAGCCGCATACAGCTTCTTTCCCTTCTCTAGAAACTTTTCCACTAAAGACCTAATAATGAACATCTGATCTACACAACCTCTTCCCTTCCTAAAGCCTCCCTGTTCTTCTCCAACTAATTTCTCTGTTCTTTCTCTAACTCTGTCAATAAGTATCCTACCATACACTTTTCCTATTATACTAAGAAGACAAATGCCCCTATGATTACCACACACTTCTTTTTCCCCTTTTCGTTTGCGCAAGGGAATAACTATACCTGACTTCCAATCCTCCGGGACTCTACCTTCCTTCCAGGCCAAGCTGCACATCTTCCACATCCATTCGTCTACTATCTCTCCCCCATGCTTCAGCATTTCACCACATACTCCATCAATTCCTGGGGCTTTCCCCAATTTAACTTTCTTCACTGCTTCCACAACTTCTATCCCACTGATTTCTTCCTGTCTTCTCACCTCCCTCCTTCTCCCAGCCATTCCCCAGCTACTTATACTCGCATTACTTCCATCCTCTATGTTCAACAATTCCTTAAAGTGTTCTCTCCATCTGCTCACTTTTTCTCCCTTCTCCACTAGTAATCTACCATTTTTATCTTTCACTCCCCTGCTAACTTCACTTCCACCCCGTCTTACTCTTTTCACCTCTTTCCAGAACATTTTCTTACAGTCCCTCCACTTTACACTCAAATTCCTTCCAAATTCCTCATCCACTCTCTTCTTACTCTCTCTTACTAATCTTTTCACATCTCTTTCTTTCTACATATAACTCTCTCTTCCGCCTCTCAACTTCTTCCACGCCCCTATTTCTCATCCATTCATTGTATGCTTTCTTCTTTTGTGCCACAGCCTGTCTCACCTCTTCAATCCACCATGCTGTTCCTTGCACCCCCCTCCGTCTTCTCTTCCTTCCACACACCACATCACATAAATATACTTATTATTAATTACTGGGTAATCAATACTTTAATAACTATATTTCAGGGGGAATCCATCAAAGTCTATGTTGTCTTGTTATTGTTGTGACAGCGAACTGGCTTGACAGCGATAAGTCCTGAAACCATTTTGCTCCCTAGGTCCCCTAAATGTGGTATTTTGCTGTTATCTGCCATTGGTAATCAATGTGAAGCACTTTAAGTGGTTAGAAAGTTTATTTAATGTTATGACTTACAAATACAGTACTGCACAGCAAAACTTCAACATACAAGTACGTAAACACAAGGCAACATTCCGACGCCGATTGGTTTTGGCATCGGAATGTTGCCTTGTGTTTGAAGTTTTGCTGCGCGGTACTGTATTTGTAAGTCATAACATTAAATAAACCTTCTAACCAAGTGCTTCATATTGATTACCAATGGCAGATGACAGCAAAAGACCACATTTAGGGGATCTATGGAGCAAAATAAGGAGCAGTTAAAACTTACGCGGTTTCGCGCCGAACGTGCCATGTTAGGAACGAATCCCACGCGTTGGGGGCGAGCTTGCTGTATTGTATGTTACACCAAGGATCTTGTGTGTGTGTGTGTGTATGGTATGGGAGTGTTGTTTATGGTGAGGTGTGGGATGTGACTGTGTTCTGCTGTCCAGTTTGTGAGAAGGGTCACTGTAGATTTGGCCGGGGCTATTTTGAGCCTGTTTGTGGTGAACCATTCGTGTAGTGTGCTGAGGTAAGGTAGGATGATATGTGCAGCTGTGTTTGTGTTTTGGTGCGTAGATGTGTTATATCATCGGCACAGGAAGCTCTGTGTATCTGTGGTGTGTAGGGTGTGGGTATGTCATGCACGTATGGGTTAAAGAGTGTAGGGGACAAAACTGATCGTTGGGGGACACCGTTTGTGAAGTTTCTGATGTTAGAAGACTGACCGGCAAATGTTACGTGTGCACATCTGCCTACTAAGTAGTTTGCCAGCCATTTTTTTGTGTTATTGTGCATGTTTGTGTTGAGTATTTTGTTTGCAAGGCTGTGGCAGGGGATGGCATCAAAAGCTTTGCTGATGTCTAGTGTGATTAGGAGTGTTCTGTGTGGTGGCCTAGCTGAAGTCATGCCATTGAAAACTCTCTCTGTAAGGTCTGTAAGAAGGGTGTTTGTGGAGTGTAGTGGCCTAAAGCCATGTTGTGATTGGGCTAGGGGAATGTGAGGTGTGACTAGTTGTAGTACCAGTCAATCAGTGACTTTAGAGGGGGTGCAGAGAAGTGTGATGGGGTGGTGTGAGGAGGGTAATGTGAGGTCTTTGTTGAGTTTAGGGATAGTGATGATAATGCCATGCTTCCAGATGTTGGGTATTATGCTGTGTGAGTAGCTGTAGTTTGATATGTTGGTGAGTGCTTGTATGCCTTGTGGTCCAAGGTGTTTCAGGTGAATGTTGCTTATGTTGTCAGGTCCACAGGCAGATGAGTGCTTAAGGTTGTTAATGATGTACTTCGTCTGGATGTAAGTGAAAGATGCGTGGTCTGGGTCTGTGGGGAACTGCCTCTTACGTCGGATGATACGTCGGTCTTCGGGATGGAGGTTTAGATAGCTGACTTGTGAAAAGTGATTGATGAGAGTGTTTGCTTGTAGTTGTTTGAGGGTATGGTGTCTGTTGTTGTGATGGCAGCGTGTGATTGTGTGGTGTTGCTGTTGGAAAGTGTGATGCTGTTTAGTGTTTTGTAGAGTTTGCTGATGTTTGTTTTGTGGTCAAGTGTTTGGAGGCAATTTTTCCAGTTTAGGTTTTGCTGTTCTGATATTTTATTATTTATTTGAGTGTTGAGTTCTTGTATTTGTTGTAAGGTGTCTTGTGTATGGGATGTTGGAGAGTGTTGCAGTGTGTCCCGTTGTCTGATGAGGCCTTGAATTTCTGATGTGAAGTTGGGGTTGTCTCTCTTTCTGTTGCCTCTAGGGATGTGTCTTTTGTCTGCATTTTGTATAATTGTACTGAAAGTGCGCAGCGGTGTTGATGTTTGTGTTGGGTGTACTGTTTAGTGTTTTGAAATGTTGTTCTGTTTCAGTTACAAAGGCCTCCCAGTTGGCTCTCTTATAATTAGTGTATGTGTGTTAGTGGCCAGCTGGGGTGATTCTGGTTTTGGTAGTGATGATGATTGGGAGGTGATCAGAACCTAAGGTTTTGACCACTCTCCAGGATGTAGTGGGGGCGAGGTTTGGGGAGCAGGTGATGTCTGGGGATGATGGGAGGAAGGGGGCTTGGTGTGGGATATGGGTGTGTTGGTCTAGATTGTTCAGTATGAAAAGATGATCTGTCTAGGATTGTAGTACCAGCCCTCTGTCTGTGTCTGAAAGGAACAGTAGGCACTGGTCCTGAAGATGATACAATGGGTTGCAATGGAGTACTAGGAGAAAATGATAATGGGAAGCAACTGAAGGATATGTGTCAGGAATGGGGGTTGTGCATCTGTAACTCATATTTCAAACACAAAGATGCACATCAATGTACGTGGTATAGAGTGAACAGGGATTGTGCTGAAAGAAGCCTGATAGAATACAGTATGTGCTCGGAGAAAGGTAGATCCAGGGCATGGCTGCTGACACGAGGGCCATGAGAGGACAATGTGAAGGTCTGCCAGATCATATGATTGTGGTATGCAAGATCAAGCTGAGAGAAGTGAGGAGGACCAGGAGAGAGAGGAGCAGTCAAGGAGAAAGACTGATCGTGTTGAAAGAAGCCTGATTGATTATGTGCTCGTAGAGAGGTAGATCCTGGGCATGGCTGTTGATATGAGGGCTGTGAGAGGACGATGTGGAGGTCTGTCGGATCATGACTGTGGTATGCAAGATCAAGCTGAGAGGAGTGAGGCAGACCAGGAGAGAGAGGAGCAGTTAGGGAGAAAGACTAAAAGTCAAGAAGTTGAGGATCAAAGAAATGGCAGATGAATACAGATCCAATGTAGGGGAGCAGTTAGAATCAGTGAATTGGAATGAAATGCATATGGACAGCCTGTGCCTAGTAAGGATTGCTAAAGCGGTGCGTAGTGTGGCAAGAGTAACAACAGACGAAAGGTACAACATGGTGGGATGAAAAGGTTAAGAGGGCAATGGGTGACAAGACGAAGAAGTGGCTAGAGTGGTTACAGGACAGGAGTTCAATTGAAAATGTGAAGGATGTAAGTAGCAGATTATTAACCCATGGGGATGAGTAAGGACCAGACTGAAAGAATATTTTGAAAGCCTGACGAATGAGAATAGAAAGAGCAGAACCACTATAAACATGATTGGTTTTGGGGGTGTGCAGAGAAGGAATGCAGTGCCAGGAAACGTGGCACTTGCACAGGTGAAGAACGCTGTGAAGCGGCTGAAAAATGGGAAAGCAGCTGGGGTTGATGAGATGTATGCAGAGATGATTAAGAATACTGGAGAGAGTAGAATGAAGTGCTTGTTGGAGATCTGTAAGATGGCATGGATGAGTGAAACTGTGCCTGCAGAGTGGAAAAAGGCTGTGATTGTACCCCTGTACAAAAATAAAGGGTGAGCAAAGTGAGTAAAAGAATTATCGTGGCAAGAGTTTATTGAGTGTGGTATGGAAAGTATATGGAAGAATTATTATAGAGAAAGAGAGAGATCAGAAGTCCTAGCGAGTGATGATCAGGGTAGCTTTAGGAGTGGCAGAGGATGTGTGGATCAAATATTTGTGGGTGACACAGATAGTGGAGAAGGCTTGTGAGAAGGACTATAAGGTGTTTATGGTATTCATGGATCTGGAAAAAAGCATACGACAAAGAAGACAGAGAAGGATTGTGGATGGTTCTGCGCATATATGGTACAGATGGCAAGCTGTCAGGTGCTGTCAAGAGCTTTTATGATGGCAGTCAAGCATGTGAAAGGGTAAATGGGTATCTCAGTGAATGGTTCACAATCAGTGTTGGGTAGCAACGAGGTTGTGTGATGTCCCCATGGTTGTTCCATACATATATACAGAAAAATCTCGATATAACAGACTTCAATATAGTGGAATTCGCTTTTATCGGACTAAAGGAGCCAAGTGGACTAAATTCTCAAGCGTCAGGAAAAGCCACATAAAGCCAGAAGCAGTTCTCTCTTGGAATAAACGAATAAAGAAACAAACGGAGGAGATACCATAACATCGGTCCCTCCTCCTCCATACCTTCCCTTCCTCCCTGTCCCTCTCCGGTGAGAGAGAGAGAGAGAGAGAGAGAGAGAGAGAGAGAGAGAGAGAGAGAGAGAATACAGAAATGACAAGTGGTGTCCCCTTGGCATAAACAAATGAGGGAGATAGGCATAACTTTTGTCCCTCCTCTCTCTCTTTTCTATATTTCCTCCCCTTCTCTCTGTCTCTGGGAGAGAGAGGTGAAAGTGAATGAAAAAGTGAAGGTTAGTGAAGGTACTGTGAAGGTAAAAGTGAAGGTAGTATGAAAGTGAAAGTCAAAGTTAAAGTGAAGGTGAAAGTGAAGGCAAAAGTGAAAGTGAAGGCAGAAGGTGAAAGTGAAGGCAAAAGTGAAAGTGAAGGTGGAAGGTGAAAGTGAGGGTAAAGTGAAGGTGAAAGTGAAGGCGAAAGTGAAGTCAAAAGTGAAGGTAAAAGTAAACATGAATGTGAAAGTGAATGTGAAGGTGAAAGTGAAGTCAAAAGTGAAAATGAAAGTCAGGGTGAAAGTGAAGGTGAAAATGAATGAAAATAAAGGTGAAAGTGGAGGTGAAAATGAATATAAAAGTGAAGATGAAGGTGAAAGTGAAGGTGAAAAAAAAGTTGAAAGTGAAAGTGAAGATAAAAGTGAAGGTGTGAGTGAAGGTGGACGTGAATGTGATTGTAAAAGAAGGGAGGGCAAAAGTGAAGATGAGTGAATAATTGTAAAGGTAAATGTGAAAATGAGAAAGTAAGGTTGCAAGTGAGGGTGAAAGGGAAATTCAAAATGAGTGATAGTGAAAGTGAGTGTGAAGGTGAAATGAGTACAAAAGTGACTGTGAATGTCAGAGTGAACTAAAAGTGAAAGTAAAAATGAATGGGAAGGTGAAGATGAAGGTGACGACGAAGAGAAAAATATGTGAAGTAAAATAAAAGTGCCCAGTGTGGGGGGGGGGAAGAGAGAGAGAGAGAGAGAGAGAGAGAGAGAGAGAGAGAGAGAGAGAAATAAATGCATGAATGACAAGCAAGCCTCTGTGCATAACAAAAGGAGGAGGAAGTCCAGGGGGAAGTCCTGATGTCGCTTTTATCGAATTTTCGCTTTTTTCGGACTGGCTTGGGCCCCAATTAGTCCAATATAGTGAGGTTTTACTGTATATATATATATATATATATATATATATATATATATATGGAGCCTCTGTGGTACAGTGGTAAAGTGTGCATGTTCGTACACTGAAGAACGAAGGTTCGTGCCCAGCCAGGGTAATAAACTTTGGGAGAGTTCTTCAGGCCACGTACTGCATTGGTGGACACAAGGGGTGCTGTGGCTGAACCAGTGTCACATACTATAAAGTATGCTTACACCCAGTCGGCTTGCACTTGTCGATTACACATGGTTCACAGACTACACACACATCCAAAGCCACTCCAACACTACAATTACACTTACAAGCATTTCTCACCCTACATACAATCTCTACTGGACAGCCTAAGCCACTTAGTAGAGATACATTGGCTGTATCATCCCCACTTCGGCAGGGATAGGCCGGTCCTACAGTGAATACTCAAATGGCTGATGAGATGAGATGAGATTATATATATACATATATATATATATATCCATCTATCATCCAATCCTACATTGCCCCATGAGGAGCGTAGGAGCCCGGGGCTAGGCAGTTGGTCCTGGCATTTAAGATGAGAGTGACCAACCTCACTCATCCCTGAGTGGCATTACGTGAGCAATAAACCCCAACCACACCTTGGATATAAACCTTCATTGGCTCAATCCGATTGGAGCACAATAATTACCCACTAAACCACCAGGCACCATATATATATATATATATATACAGTAATCCCTCCAATATCCGACATAATAGAGCCATAGGCAGGTCCGGATAGTGGTCCTGTCCGGATATTGGGCCCCAGCTTATGGACTTGTACTTATGGACCCTAACTCTGAAAAACACCTATACAACTCCCTCTGGACATGCATTGCACCTATTTAAGACCCAAATCACACCAATAAGGGACATAAAAGACTGAAATAAATGCAAAAGAAACATAAAATGAGGTTTTAGAGGTGAGTTTATACAATATTAAACATTCTGGGTACTTACAAGTCCCTTGCTCCTGGACTGGTTTGAACCGCCAGTTTGCAGTCCACAGTTAATCCTCTGCACTCTAAATTCTAATTTCTTAACACTGCACAACACTGTAAATTCCTGTGTGTTCTAGTGGCAAGGTATTGCAGTTTATTCACTGTTTATTCACAAAAAACAAGCACCTGTGGCTTGCACTGTTATGAGTGTCTGCTCTCCATCGGAGTTAAGCTGTGACTGTTGATGTTGGTGGGGTAACAGAGTTGCCAGATCGCAACAGCCACATTACCAATCTCCTCAACTTTCATTGTCAAATATAACTTTTCATTACCAAATTCGTAAAGCTAGCATATATTCTTCACTAATTATATATACAAGTGGAAATACATGTAATCACTCTCCTTATAACTAACACCATGTTGATTATTTTCACACTATGTAGGGTAGCAGATTAATCAGAGAGAGCAAACAATCCACCATCTCCATCCTGTGTATCCTCATACATGTGAAAAATCCATTTGGTAATGCATTATTCTAATTCATTACCAAACGAATTTTTCATTACCAAATTGGCCCACACTTGGTAATGAAAAATACCAAATGGCAACCTGACAGGGGAGGGGGGAGGGGGAGGAAGGAAGGGGTGAAGGGACCATGGTGTAACAGCTGTTCGGCGCCAGGCGGGAATTTCAAATTATGGGAGGGAAATAAGTCAGATTTTTTTCGAATTTTTTGCGGTTTTTGGCCCATTTTGGGAATATTGGATCCCAGGAGGATTATGTCCGGTTAGTGGGGATGTTCGGATATTGGGCGTTCGGATATTAGAGGGATTACTGTATATACACACACAGTCGACCCTCTATCTTCGCGGGGGTTAGGGGCCTGAGACCCCCACGAAGATCGAAAATCCGTGTAAAATTGGTGCCCCCCTAAAAACACCCGTAGCCCCCCATTTCCTTCTTTAATGAAAGAAAACCCCTGTGTACATGTCAATAAACACTTTATTTATAATTAAAGTATGAAAAAAATAGTTTAACTGCATAGGTGGATGGCCGCTCACACTGCTCGTCACAGCTACACTCTCACCCTCCACCACCGTTACCAGGATTTTCCCTCTCATAACTTGTCCAGCAATTCTACCTTCTCCAGCAGGGTCATCACCTTCTTCTGGTCTGCTTTGGGGTGCCTTCACGAGATGTCTTGGCTGATCTTATAGGGCCCATGGTGGATAAAATGATGGTGTCACGGAGAGATCAGCGAGTACGAGCACAAACAAGCGTGGTCACAGTGAGAATGGGTTTCGAGACAATTCGCCGTCAAGTCAATTCGCAGTCACAACAATAACAAGACAATTCGCCGTCAGGACGATTCCCCATCAGTTATTTACATACTATATTAGTCTTTTAAATATACGAGTTTTAAAAGTGGTGGTGGTTTATTGTTTTTATAATAAATGTAGTAACATCTGTTGAGGCTCAGCCATATCTTTCCCCACAGTTTGCGTCCACTATGGCCAATCAGAATAACACATTGGATATTGTCATTTGAGATGAATATATACTTGTACCTCTTCAGAGTTATTTTAACACGTTCGCCGCGTTTGGCAACCCTGCACTCTCGCCCTCCCAGCGTCAACTTCACTTCACTCCCCTGCCAGTGTCCGTTGGACTTTCGGAGGGAGGGGAGGTATGATTCACTCTTAGAGGGTGGTGCATTGGTTAGAGCCGTAAAAGTCGTGGTACATATGTATACCGAATCGCCGACCACTAATATATTTTTCTCCCCTCGCGTATTGGTGCATCGATGTACCGAGGTTGCCTCGGTGCATCTGGGTACCAAAATGCGACCTACTGATGATATCTTGTTGCTCTGCGAATTGGTGCATTGATGTACCATTTCATTACTTTAGAAAAATGTGTATTTTCTAATGTATATACCTGTTAGTACCTATAAAATATGTCTTCTTATTTCAATAAGCTGCACATCTCTCTCTCTCTCTCTCTCTCTCTCTCTCTCTCCCCAAGGAGAGTATCAACCTTCTGTGTTGGGTGTGATGGACAACCCCACCTTTATATTTCATGTTTCAATAAAAAGCATGCAGCTTCATACTAATACAGGGCAAAAATTAGATATTTGGATATTCAGTTTTGCAAATTACGAGTCATATAGTGTAATAGTTAATTATTTTTGTATGTTTTATATAACCTTCATTTATCATAAGATTTAAAATTTTTAGATTTTTTTTAAATTTAGCAGTATTTTTCTTTACAGTTACTTACTGTTACATTATGTAATTCATTTACTTTGTTTATAAATTGTTACCAGGCTTCTTGTGCATCTTGGAACTATGTTTTATTTTATGAAATATTATCTCAATTTTTTTAAAACGTAGTGTTGATTTTTTACTCTTTATACAAGAAATGCATTCATAAGTGTTATATTTGATACCTGCCTTTCTATGATATTGATTATAATGCATTTGAGCTAACTGTATTGTGTGAAAACTGATTTTGTATAAAAAATGATGAACGAAAAACAAATGAATTTTTAGCTGATTATTAATCAATAACTTACCTATGTATAAGTATTTTTGTATTAAATAATACCATTGCAGCACATCTGTAGCTTTAATAAATGCAAATGGAAATAAATATTGATTATATACTCACGTTTTCAAAAGTTTTTGAAAAGGGACATTCGGGTCAAGGATGTACCAATACGCTGAGGGGGAAACTTCTGCTCGGTACATCGATGGCCCGATAAGCGGTCAACGTGTTAAAATATACCCAGGATGTTGTAGTACCAATGAAAATTAATGAAGACGGCTACGGGTGACGCTAGAATATAATTCAAAGTCGACTAGAGCGAAGTAGAAACACGATATTGGCTAAAAGTGCAACTTATAAATGATGTCCAAAGCCTAAGCTACTGAATGAACATAGACTTTGATAGATCCCCCTGAAAATTAGTTATTAAAGTATTAATTATTCAAAAATAAGTATACAGGTATTTATAGAATGACGGGGAATCAACCAGGGTGTGAATTGTCCTGACGGGGAATCGTCCATGTTTTGACGGCGAATTGACTTAACGGCGAATTATCTCGGAACCTGAGAATGAGAGTGCCTGCCGCAAGAGATTCAGAACAATGCGGGGGTGACACGGGTGGCGCTGCAGGCGGTATGCAGCGTGTGGCACACGATTTGAATGTTTCCATTTTGCTCTGGACTTCAAAAAAGGTGATCTGGTTTCCCTGGTGACAAACCGTGAACAATCGAAACCGCAAACAGAGGAACCGCGACGACAGAGGGTCGATTGTATATATATACAGGTAAGCCCTTAATTCACACTAGGGTTACGTTCCCAGACCCTTCGCATGTGTGGTAAATTCGCGTATCCATTCTGCCCTTGTGTGTACATAATTACGCATGTCTACTAAGTATATTACATCTGAATAATACTGTTTATGCATTACATACACCTTATAAACTAGCATAAAGTATGAAAAACAACAAAAATGTAAGAAATTTAACACTGAAACCTGACAAGCACAAGCGTAGGTGGAGACACTTCAGCAGTCTGGTGCACAAACCCTCACTGCCTCCCATATGCTACATTCTGCCTTCTTTATTGTCCAAACAGTTGACTCGTTCACCCCAAACATACGGTTCCAAGCCAGTTCACAGGTGTAGCTGAAGACACTTTAGCACAGTCTAGTGCACTAGCCCTCACTGACTCCCGTATGCTACGTTCTGTCTTCTTTATTGTAAGAACAGTTGACTCACCCCAATCACATGGTTCAGAGACAATTCACCATCAAAACATGGATGATTCTGTCATTCTATAATTATACAGTGGAAGCTCGATTATCCAGGCTCGGATTATCCAGCTTTCGGTATATCCGGGCCGTGACCCAATGGTTCAGTGGTATAGTAATTCATAGAATTATCCGTACGATAGCTCCGGTTTAAACAGGAAGCATCCAGTTTCTAGGGAGAGAGGCATGGATAAACCAGAGAGAGTCTTGCTCACCCTGCCCCCACCCACACCTCCTGCTCACAACTCGATCACAAGGGTGGTAGGATGGCGTTTGGTGAGGCAACTGTTACTCCTGACGTAGGCTAACCTTGCTTAACTACTTAATAATTTAACCTAACCTGACCTAAGCTGGGCTCCAGATGGGAAATTGGGAAACTAAATCCACTTTTGTGTACGATGAGTTTCATCCATTATGCCCGAAGCAATCGTAGGTACGGCTTAAAGAACGTGATAAAAGAGAAAATCTTTCAGCAAGAGAAGGTAATTTACTACCCTCAAAATAGAAAAACACAGAAAACAAACTGGAGGAATATGAAGTGAATTGGTGAGGTCTTTAGGCTGTATGCTTAGACGAAAAGTAATGGGTTTCCTAGTTTTAGGGAACGAAATGAAACAAGAATGTCTGCTAATCAGAAAAAAAAAAAAAACTCATCTCATGTGTTCTCGTAAGTTAGCATTGAGTTCTGCATTTTTCGTTAGGTATCGCGCCTCCCAACACATTTCGGACCAACAGAGCATTGTTATTTCTTCCTCTTACATTTACTGTTCACTCTTTTGTTCGTTCTTAAGTGTACTGTATGTGTGAAAGAGAGAATTAATACAAACAATAATGCATTCCATTAACCCCATCATAGCTGTCAGCCTCGAACAATGCTTTACTGTACCGGTGTCAGGGATGTTGGGTTAGGGAGAGCTATAAAAAACTGCGAACAATTATGGGAAGGGAACGAAGGTCACTGGTATGTTTTCACGACCCTCCTCTACCATCTCAAACAGTCAGGCGGCCTGCCACTTCATCTCAGATGTTTTCGCCGATATGTTTAAATGCTAATGTAACATGCACCCTAATTATGAGTAAGTTTCTTCCAATATGCTGGAAACAAACGTAGGTAAGGCTTAAGGAACGTTATGATAATAAGAAAACAAACTAGAAAAATACAAAAACAAACTAGAGAATATGAACTGAATTGGTAAGGTTATTACGCTGTATGCTTGGACGAAAATTTAAGAGTTTCACAATTATAGGGGACGAAATGGAACAATTATGTTTACTAATAAGAAAAAATACTTTCATCTCAAGTGTTCTTGTAAGGTGGCATTCAGTTCCACATTCATTGTTCGATGTCGCTTCACAACACATTTCGGACCGACAGAGCATACAGTTATTTCTGCTCCTTACAGTTAAGTGTACATTTATTGCACATTCTTTTGTTCGTTCGTGTATGTGTGAAAGAGAGTATTGATACAAACAATAATGTATTCCATTAACCCCTTATGGCTGTTAGCCTTGAACAATGCTTTACTGTACCGGTGTCAGTAACGTTAAGTTAGGGAGAGCCATAAAAACTGCGAACAATTATGGGAAGGGAACCAAGGTCACTGGTATGTTTATACGACCCTACTCTACAATCCCAAACAGCTCGGCGGTCCTTTCATCCCAGATGTTTTCGCCGATATGTTTAAATGCTAAAGTAACATGCACCCTAACTTTATGTTTAAATTCTAATGTAACATGCCCCCTAATTTTCTTTCACGAATCATAACAAATCACAAGATGGGTTTAGGGAGGAGAGGAAAAAGCCAGGTGTACCAGACGAGTCTTTTCACATCTGTAAGAAAAAGAAACTGACTTTATAACTCTGAAAAAATGGTTTCAAGGTCTGCCACGGGAGTACACAAATTTCTGAACTCACGAACATTGAGTATTTGAGGGGGGTAAACATACGCTTTGCTGTAAGCAGTAAAAGCACCTTACCAAATCAGTTCATCCTGATAGTCTGTTATATTTTTCTGATTATTTCTGGGTTGGTAAATAAACATTTCTTGTTAAATCTTTCCCCGCTGTTTTTATCTGTTCTGGTGTGACGACTCTTTGATTCGTTAACGTAATGGCAGAAGACACTGTTCTAATCTAAGTGTTTAAACCTGGCCTAACCTAGCTTAACTGCACCTAATAATGTAACCTAACCTAATCTTCAGTTGGGAAGTTGGGAAACGAAGTCCACATTTGAGTACGATGAGTTTCGTCCATTGTGCTGGAAACAATCGCAGGTACAGCTTTAGAACGTGACGATACTAACAGGGAGGAAATCTTTCAGTAAGAAAACGTGATTTACCGAACTGAATATAGTCTGAAAAATACTGAAACAAGCTGGAGGAATATACATTGAACTGGAAAGGTCTTTCTGGTACTTAAGTGTACATTTACCGGTAAATAAATCAGTCTAACAGTACAGTACTTGTGTTTCCGCCGGATTAATCGTGCTTTCAGATTAATCAGGCACCCCTTAACACCATATAGCCCGGATAATCGGGCTATCTCTGTACTTATTATTGATTAATTAATACTTTCATAACTAATTTTCAGGTGGATTTTATATCTCATATAAGTAAAAAACTAGTGTACTCTACTTGCTAAATAAACTGGTATGTAAATAAATGACGGGGAATCGTCCTGACGGGGAATTGTCGCCGACATTCCTCCCCTAAGTTTGTCCAACACTTTAACTTTCTCTGTCAGCAACATCACTTTACGAGTCCATTTTGGTGTGTTACCACATGCATCATTAGCACAATGCTTAGGCCCCAGGTTGGCAGACAAGGCAAGCAATCACTGGAAGGCAGAAAAATAAGCCACAAATAACGATTTGAGAGTCATGCATGGTTCGACCGTCGGATTCAAACTGACTGTGTGGACCGACCTTCCGCACACACACACACACACACACACACATACATATATGTATGCACACAGGCAGCAGGTAGGCATTTTTATATTTTATTTATTTCTCTTGTATATTAAAATTATTTATTTGAATACCGGTACTATAATTTTATGTTTTAATTATTGTACGAAAAATTCGTGGATAACCGAAATCGCATGAAAAAAGTTCGCGTGAATTAAGGGCTTACCTGTATATATACAGTAGGCTCGCACAGTGCGCGAGAGATTGGGCGGTCTACGACCTCGCGCACTGGGAATACATAATCTTATGGGAATAATTACATATGGGCGGTACCCCCTCATACCTGGACATTTTTTGGCCCTTAGAGACATAATAAAGGTCATATTTTTCAGACACTGTACTACAGATATAGTTGCAATAACAAAAATATGGGCAGTCACCTTAACAACAGTAGACAACAGGCCTGATGGATTTAACCAACAAGAGTTCTGAGGCGCGGCAACGCACCTACAGTGCCCCCGCCACCACCCCGGCTGCACCACGCTTGTTTAACGGTTGCCAATGTTGTATTATTCCAGGCTTTGACGAAGAAATTTACGGCCTGTTGAATGTTACATTTCTTCCAGAATGCAGCAACAGTCATCATGGTGGGGGTTGCAGGTATGCCAGGTGAAGCAGGTGAGTCAGGTGGGGCTGTGAAGGTGAAGAGGGAGGCGGCTGGTGAGTCAGGTGGGGCAGTGGAGGACGACGGTGGGCGAGTCAGGGGAGGTGGTGAGGGGAGGATCCTCCCTCTCCTCCTCGCTACTGCTCACATTTTTGACAATTTCCTTCATCTCTTCTTGCTTGTTTGTTTCATTCCTCATCTTGTTATGGAAGTATTGGCAGTATAACAACTTGGTATTCACGAAATAAACATCATTATTATAGAAACTGGGTATCTATTCTAACTTACTGTTATTGCTGAAAACGTTATTACTGAAGCTGTTATTGGCGATATCTTATTGTAGGCTCCTCTTGAGCACCTTCCCCATGAGCCTCTAGGTCACTGTTGGCGCGTTGTGTGTGTGGGGGGGTCGCGTACTGATGGAAAACAGCATTTTTAAGCCACTTCTTGCCTCTACCTCGTGTTTTGTGGGGTAAACTCGCGCATTCAAGGTTTTTCGTTATGATTTTTGGTCACTAGAGCACAATGCGATTCGCGCACTGTGATGTCGCGCACTGGGCGAGCCTACTGTGTGTGTGTGTGTGTGTGTATATATATATATATAGTATATATATATATATATATATATATATATATATATATATATATATACACATACATACATGGATGGGGTTATGGGAGAAGTAAAAACACAAGTAATGGAGAGAGGGATGGCATTGGTAATGAATAGTGATGGATGGAATATCTCAGATTTGTTGTATGTTGATGATGCAGTACTACTTGCAAATACCGGACAAGAACTTGGTAGACTAGTGCAGAGTTTTGCTTATGTCTGTGATCGTGATGCCTTGAGAGTAAATGTAGAAAAGTGTCAGGTGATAGTTACTGAGAGTGAAGGTGACTCCCAGTACGATGTTACAGTGAATGAAGCAAAACTGGAATTGGTAAGAGAGTTCAAATACTTGGGTACAGTGACAGAAAAGTGAGGAAAATGTGCAAAAGAAGTGGAAAGTAGAGTGACACAAACAAGGAAAGTAGCTGGTGACATGAAGGCCGTGATAAGCAACAGAAGCTTGAGTGTTGCTACTGCATGAGTTTTACATGAAGGAGTGTTAATGCCAACACTAACATATGGATCTGAGACTATGGTGTGGCATGAAAATGAAAAGTCATGAGTGACAGCAGTGGAGATGGAACTGCTGAGGAATGTACGTAGAGTACAGAGAGTGGATAGGATACGAAATAATGTGAGTCATGAAAGATATGGAGTAAGAAAGTCTGTGGACACCAGAATCGAAGAAAGTATACTGTACTGAGATGGTATGGTCATGTACAGAGAATGGATAACAGTAGAGTGGTGAAAAAGGTATAAACCTAACCCCTGCTACTCGACAGGGATGAGTTCCATAACGTGTGGTTGAATAACGAATCAGTCGAATAACGAACTGATTTTTCCCCTAAGATTGTTAAGAAATAGGGAGGTTAGGTTCCTGAGCACCTTTGTCGCTCAAAAAGAATTCAATAAAGATGGAAACAATAATGGTAAAAATGACACAGGGATTACAGCCATTTTCTTATACACCTACATTTTCAAGGAAAATTATTCTAGTACTGCATACATTTTAATGACTGACATTTGATTTTCTATCAAAAAAATATTGGAGAACAAACAAAATATACCCACTTAGCAATATTAAAGAAAGCCACCCGAATGCCTTAGATAGAGTGTTTATTGCCGAACCCACTGACTGGACATGACGTCAACAAACCAAACAAACTCAAATGTACCGTACTCAATCTAAAACCATAAATACCAATGGAACCCTAACTGGAAGCACTGAAACCTAAGTGAGGGGTTTTGCCCCCAGGACCCACAATGATTATAATCTACCTAACCTACTGCAAACTAAGATGTGCACTTGTAAAACTGGCGCCAAAACAGTACCGTGCGTTAAGAGCATTCATTAATCATTGATGCAATAGTCACCAGAGTTGCCGTTTGGTATTTTTCTTTACCAATGTGGGGCAACTTGGTTATGAAATATTCATTTGGTAATGAATCAGCATGATCCATTACCAAACGGATTTATCAAGTGTATGAAGATACAGAGGATGGAGATAGTGGATTGTCTGCTCTCTCTGATTAATCTGCTAGCCAACATAGTGCGAAAATAATCAACATGCTGCTGATTAAAAGGAGAGTGATTATTTCCATGTGTATATATAATTAGTGAAGAATTAATGCTTCCTTTAAGAACTTGGTAATGAAAAGTTAAATTTGGTAATAAAAATTGAGGAGTTTGATAATGCGGCCGAGTTCAGAGTTGGCAAACCTGATCGTCACCCGAGCATGCGATGGCAAAACACTCACTCAGGTTGGTGAGCACATGACTGCACTTGACAGGGGTAATAGCAGGGGTCCTGGGTGGAGCCATGGTGGTACTGCAGTAATCCATGAGGCCAAAAAGATATGCAGACGGATGAAGAGGCATCCGATCAGCAGGGCAAAGCGCAGGAGACAGGCAGCTCAGCCGGTCTGTCTGGCGGTGCATCGTTTTAATTGCCAAAATGGTGGGGATAACCATGTCAAACAACAAAAAAGGGTATAGATTTATAAATGTCGAAACAATGAACTGTCAAATAACAAGAGGTCGAAAAATGAGGGTTTGGTATATCTGAGCGAATCTGAAGGAGGGAAGAGGTGAGACAGGCCATGAGGACGGTGGAGGGATATGCTGGATGAGTGTGTGAGGAAAAGAGGTACGGCAGTTGGTTTGGCTGGGGGAATGACAAGAGATCGAGCTGACTGGATGAATGGTGTGAGATGAAGTGCATGAACAGGGATTTGGCACCCCTTTTTAACATGACAGCATCTGGACTGACCCTCTTGGATACATTTATGTGAAGCCACAGAATACGGTGAATGTTTTGGGGGTATCAGATAAAGCCAGGATTCCGGAAGCTTGAATGATGAGAGAATGGAAGCATGGCCCATCGAACTGGGCAAACTTGGGCTGTCTGGATGTTGCTACTCCTCACCCTGTCCTAGGGTGGGAAAGGAGGTCCGGATGATGACGATGATGATAATGATTTCGAACAGCCAGATCACAGTGTCCAGGTAATGGACTGTCCAGATAGTGGAAGCCTGGATAACAGAGGGATTACTGCCTGTCCTGTGTTCGGCAACAATCGAGTTCAGCGTGGTACGGCCAGAAAAAAAAGAGAATGCTAAACTCGGGTACCCACTGTACTCTCACACATTCTCACCACGTGACTACGTATTTTTGTCTATCCTGTACATATCAGTTCGCTATGATGTTCGATGCCCCAACATCTTTAGGATGCTATACCTCTCAGTGTCACTGCCTCCAAATGTAATCTAAATGCTTCAACCCAGAAACCAAATTAACAGTCTCCTCAATATATTTATTAACATCATCCTACTACAAGTACTAATAAATGATGTGGGTACAATCTAGAGTAAGAAGTGGACAACATAAAAGTAGAGGAACTACCAACCGAGTGCCCAGTAAAATTAATTGTACATCTATTCATTCATGCATCACTAAACCTTATGTAATGAGGGTGCAAGTAAAGAGGGTGCACTATTTCAAAGTCACAAACATCCTTGCTATGCTCACATCACTGAAGAGGCGAACCTTACATGAATAACTCACTGAAGAGGTGGACCTTACATGAATAACTGTCTGAAGAGGGCTACGTGAGCCCGAAGGGAATGAGCCTCACCACCACAGTTCTAAAGTGAGTGAGAGCACAGGCTGGTTAGCATACCTGCAAGAGGTGGAGGGGAGGGGGAGGGGGAGGGACCTCTTGGTTAGCTGGGACAGGTGGGTTGTTGGGTTGTAAGGTATCCATCACCTCTTGACTTATCATCGTCACCTGTTGCATCATCGATGACTTCTTGTCACCAGAACGTGGGAACTGTTGAGAGTAAGGAGTGTTCATGCATGTTAAGCTCCCTCACTTCCATGTCAGGACAGTAATTCTAACTACATTTGCCTTATCCCTACATCTCATAGAACTTACAAAAAATTGGTTTTCCAATGGAAAATAAACTCCTTATTTTCAGACAGACACCTAATATGGTGATGGTTAAGCCAAATTACTCCCTGTGAGATGTAGGATGGTAGTAGGAGGTGGCGACCATCATCCACTCACCTGATGTAGTGCTGCCTACTTCTTCCTTAGCCTTTAATATTCTTTTTCTGTGCCTACCCTCCTCTCTTCCTATTTCTCCCATCTTTCCTGTCACTTCTTATTGCTTTTCTTTCCTTTACAAGTGGCATTACATTGAGTGACAAGCCAAATGGATTCCTGTAAGCCAAGAAACCATCTCCACGCTGGGTGGTAACACCATACGTGCTCCCTACGTTTCAACAAGTTGGTTGGTGGAGGGTTAGTGCCCTTCCTCGTAAAACAATAACTCATAGTCAAATGGCCACCCCTTACGGGATTATGGCGTCTGGCAACAGATAGATAGACAGACAGATAGAGATGTAGGAGCTTGAGGCTGTTGCAAGGGTTCAAATTATTTAAGGTTAGGTGATTGGCCTATGCCCTGAAAAATTTATTTGCTCTAATGTGTGTAACCACCTCTTGGGATCTGATTTATCTCTATCTATAACCAGGCGCATCAATCTCATAAGGGATGGCCACAAGTAAATCACCTCTAAGTCACCCTGTCCCCTGCCATTTCACTGCCCTCCCCCCAACTTACACCCCCTCTCTCACATACCTCTCTACTCCATCCCATCTCAATCTAAATCTCATCCCCCCCCCCTTCAGCTCATTCACATACACTCTCCTAGTTAGTCTCTCATTCTCCATCTTCTTCACATGGCCAAACCACCTCAATGTGTGTCTCCTAATGCTTTCTATCACATCCACATCCACAGCACATTACTCCACTTCCTCAGTTGTCAGTCTCTCCATGTAACTCCACCTGCTCCTCTCAAATAACTCATTTCCACTGCTCTCACTCTTGACTTGTGTCTTTCCAACACGGTCCAAGCTTCGTTTCCATACGTTTGAGTGGGGAGCACAATACTGTCATGTAGCGACGTTTTTGCTTCCATGCTCAATTCCTTCTCCCTTCCCTATTTCTTATCACTGTTTTCAATGAACTAGCAACCTTTCTTTCCTGTAGTACCCTTTCACGCACTTCATCTTCCAAACTTCCATCCTTACTCATCACCCAACCCAAGAACGTAAATGTACTAACATTTCCCATTTCCTCACCATCCACCCTCACTGTGCATTCAGTGACTATTTCTCTCAAAGACCATAACTTCACTCTTCCTTACATTCACCTTCAGATTCCATTTCTTACATACTCTCCCAAACTCATTCATCAAGCCTTGCAGTTCCACGTCATCCTCACTTAATACAGTATCATCTGCAAACAACAGATCAGGAAATTTCCAAACACTGCCCTCTCTCATTTGAGCTGGTCCAACATCCACTGCCCTACCTTGCTTTTCTAACTCCATCCATATACAAATTGAACAACCATGGGGATATGACACATCCCTGTTTCAATCCAACATTCAGATGTAAAAATTCACTCAGTTCACCATCCACATGCACTGCAGCCCATGCACCCTCGTACATACTCTCCATAGCATTTAACAGTTTCCCATTTACTTCAAACATTTTTAGTAACTTCCACATTCCTTGTCTATACACTCTGTTATATGCTTTCTCCAAATCCATGAAGGCAGCAAACTTCTTTCCCTTTTCTAGAAACTTTTCCAGTAAACAAATTAAGATGAATATCTGATCTACACAACCTCTTCCCTTCCTGAAACCTCCCTGTTTTTCTCTGACTAATTTCTCTGTTATTTCCCTAACTCTGTCAATAAATATCCTACCATACACTATTCCTATTACACTAAGAAGACAAATGCCCCTATGATTACCACAAACTTCTTTTTCCCCTTTTCTGTTGTACCAAGGAATAACTATATTGGATTTCCAATCCTCTGGGACTATACCTTTCTCCCAGGCCAATCTGCGCATCTTCCTTATTCAATCTATTACTATTCCTCCCGTGCTTCAGCATTTCACTATGCACTCCATCTATTCCTGGGACTTTCTCCATTCTGACTTCTTCACTGCTTCATTGCTGGGCATTTGTACTGATGATTATAGCATAAAACCTTAACCTCAACTGATGCTTTATATCACCAAATTAAATTCAGCTAGGTTTACCCTACAGTGACCTAAAACACAGACTGATTTTCAATAATCTGCTTCAACAGTTTAAAAAGAACTTAAATTTTTGATAAATTCAGACTTTAAAAATATTTCCCCCCCCCCTCCCCCCTATCAAAAGGGTAGAGGCTAGGGGATTACGCTACTTGGTCCTGATGTGTAAGTAACCAGCTACTCACCTGAGTGGTACTATGTGAACAATGCATCCCAACCATCCCTCGGATGTAAATACTTATTGGCCACATCTGGTTGGTGCAACTAAATCCACTAAACCACCTGGCATACAACTGGTTAAATGGCTACCATCCAACACAGTAAATACTACATTTACAAGTAACATCAGTCTTTAAAAGACTAAAATGAATGTTCAATAATGTAGTCCATCCATCCATCAATCAATTGGATGATTGACTTACGTAGTACACCAGTAAAAAATGCCAGCAATTAAATGAATTTCTTTGAAAGTTAAATCATTAACAAAAACTAATTAAGAGACTCACCCACTCACTGTCTTCCCACAGGTCTTGTTCATAATAGTAAAGACCGTCATTAATAACTTTGGCTAGTTCTTGAGTCATCTTGGTTCGTGTGGTCCAATCACCAGTGCGATCATATCCACCATGCTTGGGTTGCCGAGACGACACCCCTTGCCCACTGGTTCCTTGACCAGTCGCAGATGGTGGAGACTGTGTTACAATCAACAATTTGTTTACATCTTGGTCACTAATCTCATAGTCACTCTCATCATCAGACCTGTCAACAGAAATGGTGTATATCATACTCTTACTCTCCTCTTTATCATAAAGTTTTTCCACAAAGAAAAAGTTAACATTAACTATTCACTTTTAACACTGCCATGACAGCAAAAGAAACACTCTCTTTACAAATAATACAATTACAAACAATACATTAGCTCAGCAATGTCCTATGCCTCCCTGGTATAGGGCTATCATCCTATTCAATACTGTACTCACTGCAACACCCTGCAAACCATACAGAACAGTGCCTACACATCACCACCAGCTGCATCAAAACTACTCTCACAGCTCACTTAAACTCTGAAAGTAAGGTCCTCCCTGTCAGTGACTACCTTGATAATGAGGCACACAAATTTATGCAGTACCCCGTGCTATTACACAACAATCCTACCACTGCATGACCAAACCACAGTACACCTAGGCACATAAAACAATCACCACATACACATTATCAAACCCTCTACAACAACATCCCATCTCAAACATTCCAACACAAGCAATGAAGAAACACCTACATACTGTACTCACTTTATGAGCAAGGCAATACAACACCTCGATCTGAACACTACATTACATATCACAAGGATCCTCCTGACATCCACCCATCGGTGGTGTCTTTAAATTGAGATGATTGAGTTCACCTAGCAACCAGTTTAGATCTGGGCTGGGGATGGAATCACAGATGACATGTGCTCTATTTGTATAGCACATGCCACACTCAGATGCAGACATGGTGCAGGGAACGTATGAGATAACCCCAAAGGGACAGTTGGTTACTTGTGGTCAACAGGTCGCCTCCATCAGACACATCATGGTTAAGCAATACAACAACAAGACACTGCATGGATGAAGAGGCCTGAATCAATAATAAAGTCATCATTCAGCATCTATAGTGTTAAGGAAACCACCTTTTCATACTTTATTTTCTACAGAAACTGTGCTCAAGTTATATGAAGTCACAATAACACATATCATTCACCTGGCTGTGTTGTGAGCATGAAAAAAGGTGGGGAGGTGGTGAAAAGATAGTACCAGTAGTGCACCATGGAAATGCAGCGTTATGGACTAAATAGCCATGCCACCAGATTAATTGTCTTGCTAATGCACTGTGACAATATCACTCATACCAGGCACATAATACAATTTATGAGCTGGTATGAATAATTAATGATATCTTTTTGCTGTTCAAAAGTGCCAAATCTAAAGCCTTCTTTAGAAAAGCCAACAGTCTTTGTGAATCATGCAGGTCTAAAACACAAGTGACAGATCACAGGCTCATTTGTTGGCGAAAGCTGGGTCACTTTAAAGATTTTACTGTATTTAGGTGAAGACAACACCCCATACTTAACCTCAAAGATGCTACAATCTCAGATAAATAAAACTGCCTGGTGCTGACCTGAATAAATACCTAAGTGTCTATATCAAATAAAAAGGTTAAAATATTAGGATGCTGGCAGGTAGATAGATAACAACAGCACACTACAGCAAACTCTCTGTAATTCAAATTAATTGGGGGGAACCCCATGTCGAAATATCCGAAAATTCGAATTAGGCTATCAGAGCACATGCCTGCCCCTGTCCCCAAAGCTAGGCAAACAAAGAAAAATGGCTAAATTAGTAACACTGCATGTGAATACTGTACTAGCGGTATTAGCAGTGCTGCCTAGAGCTACACACTGGCTGTACTAATAGATGATAAAAGACCGCACTTGAACGCCCGGGCAATTTAAAAAATCCCTGAATCACAAAAGTGACACCCTACGGTATGGTACTTAGGTAATGAGCATCACGAAAGTGATGGCCCACTGGTTAGGGGTGAACTCCAAATGATCAGACAGATAAAATAAGTTGGATGTGTTTATGATGTAGATAGTTTCTTTGTTGGAAAAAAAAGAAGTTAATGATGAAGGAGTAGTAAAATTCATGTTTTCACCTTTAGTGCAATGAGTGTGAAGAAGAAGAATGAGAAAAAAAAAAGACTTTGTGCCTGACCTTTGTTATCAACTGAGTCCTTGGTTGAGAAAATTCGAATCTTATGGTATGTGATGACACTACGTGTTGACATAAATAGCTGGGTACAATAATTATATATTTGAGTTCAGTTCTTGTGAATTATACAGAACTGTCATACAAATTATACTGCTTGGCTGACTTGTGTATTATTCACAATTACTGCATTCGTGCGTATCTGAGAAGTGAGAAGTACAGGAGTACCCATTAATGTTTATCAATATCCAGCTCAATCCTGCATCATCCTTGAACATGCTTGGGGTTTCATTCACACAGTACTTATCTTGGAAAGATCATATTGTTTCTCCTGTAAAATCTGCTTCCCAGAGATTAGGTGTGCTAAGCCAACTCCGTGCCTTCTTTACCCCTGCACAGTTGTTGACTTTATACACGGTTTTATTCGTCCCTGTTTAGAGTACAACTCTCATGTGTGGGGAGACTCCCCACATACAGCTCTTCTCAATAGGGTGGAGTCAAAGGCTACTCGTCTCATCAATTCTCCTCCTCTTACTGGTTCCCTTCAACCTCTGTCTCTTCGCCACACTGCTGCATCTTTATCTCTTTTCTATTGCTACTTCAATGGTCACTGCTCCTCTGAACTGTCTGCTTGCATCCCTCCACCTCTACGATGTGTGCATAGCACCCGTCTAGCAACAAACTCTTATCCCTTTTCTGTCCAACTCTCTAATGCAAGAGTTAACCGTTACTCCCAGTCCTTCATTTATGCAACAGGTCAACTCTGGAACTGTCTCTCTCTGTTTGAATTTCCTACTTCTTATGATCTCCAGTCTTTCAAACGCAGTGTGTCCAGGCATCTCGAAACAAATGGATCTTGAATTTGGCTGTCTTTTGTAGTTTTTTTTTTTTTTTTTTTTTTTGGAGGAACATTTTGTGGGCCCAGCCTTGGTTCCTTCTTCCTTATTTAAAAAAAAAAAAAAAAAAAAAAAAAAAAAAAAAAAAAATGCTGACGACTGTTTTTTTTTTTTTTTACCTTTATTGTTGATGGCTAATGACTTTCAAAATAGTTTCACACTGCATTTTTTTTTTTTTTTTTTTTTTAATGAGCGTGCCAAAAGTGGTTCCAGGTGAAGTATGTGTGATGCTGGGCGGCCTCTGATGTGTCGGTTGCGTCAGAAGTTTTTTCTTGATTGGTAATGAGGACTTTCAAAAGGCTTCGTGGGAATCCTTGGTGGTTAAAATTTTTATGGGGGTATTAGAGGGCAAAACTAGTTGGTTAGGTTAGGTTAGAATGCACTAATGTGTCCAGTCGTATGTAAACACACTATCTTGGATGTATTACACCAGACATATTTATAATAACCTATGTAAACACACTGTCTTGGATGTATTACAGCAGACATATTTGTAATAACCTATCTTTAAATATATTATTAACGAAAAATATGGGGCTCCTAGAACCTAACCCTCTATTTTACATGTAAATATATGTCATGTTTTAGGATGGAGACCAGTCAGAGCACGTCTGTTATGGCGGTCAAAAAGATCAGAATTAACTGACATCTGATTTATTCGGATTCGAAATAAAGAGGGTTTACTGTACTACATTCATCATTTTAGACACAGATGAAAACAAGGCATACAGTCAATAACTACATTTGTAGAATTACATACCATTCACTGAAGTCATGCTGTCTTCCTGCTTTAGGCAATATTTCAAGTTCTTCATCAAACTGAAAATCTAATTCTTCTCTAGTGTCTTTACTGTGGCCAAGAGAGTTGTGTCCTCTTCCAGGACTTTTGTTATCAACAGTATTCTTCTCACCATGCACATCAGGATGTTTATGATCCTTTTCCTTACATTCAATATCTCGTTTGACCCGGCCCTTACGTTTTACCTGAAATTGCAACAACGTATAATATTAGAAAATCCTTGTCATCATCATGGTCATCCTAAATCAATTTCTCACAACTTCAAGCTTCACAAGTATGTACAGTAAGAGAGAGAATCAAAACAGAATGAGAAACTATAATCAGAGAGTTTGATGAAATGTGCCATACAGTACCTTTACCTGGTGAAGACAGCCATACCTTTATTTGGTGAAAAGAGTCATACCTTCATTCATTCATCATTCAAGCCTTAAGAATTCTTGGTTTAGTCCATCTGAGAGTATTTATAACTTTCCCATCTTCATAAGCCTAGTTAGGTAAAGCCATACTTACAATTGTAAAATTTGAAAGATTATAAACTTTACCATACTGACTCAATAAAATTTTGTCAAAACAGTACTACTGTTGTATCGTCTAATTCCTCACTGCTCATACCTTATTGTCCTCAGTAATAAAAATATGGGTTTTCTATATCTTACAGCTCCTCCTTTACCTTTAACCTCTGCTGAGCTGCAGACCCTACATGATGCACAATCAAGATCTGCACAGATGAAGCTGCAAGCCTCATATGAGATACAATCTACATTGGTTATAAAACAATGACTTAGTTGAGGTAAACAACCTTACAAACAATCAGTCTGACTGGGGTTATGTTAACTTTACTTCATTATACTGTTTACCATTTAACAGACAGAAACCTAGAGGGAAATCTTTTCTTGATGGCAAAGTTATACACATGCTGTTCTGCTGCACAGCTATACTCTTATAAATGTCCAACAACTCTCCCTATCCCCTAAGAGGAGGATGGTGGACTACAGGAGAAGGATAACTTCAGCTTGAAGTCTACCAGATTCGCATTCAGGTAAGCCTGGGACCACAACAACACCTTTACACATTCTCTGTGTAACAATACTACTTAAGCACATACATTTCTACTTTTAAATCAACTTCCTGCTTCAAATGTTTAACATTTTTCAATTTACATATATGAGAGAATCTCTAGCAGTGGCTCTGTCCATCTCTCAAATTGAATTCTGAAAGAGAGGTGCTTCACTCTCATAGATGTTAGTGGCTTAATGAAGCCACATGCCAGACCACACATTATACCACCCTCTCACATCAGACCACACAGGATTACCTTCCACGACACCATGGATATTAACCAAAGAGCCCCAACGCTCCTGCATCTAGTGCTTTTGAACTTTTTTTCCCTACAGCCCACAAACAGACAGTACAGTATTTCAGAGATCCCAGTGGCACTGGTCTAACATCTGTATCATTGTCAACCTTGATTCCCACCTAACAGATCAGGTGAAACAAGATCCAGAAACAAAGAAAAAGCATAAAAGGTTGTGTCTAAATATGCTATGACAATGAAGTGAAGAATTAAACCCACATTTGGAAACCCATCTTTATATATGGCCCTAAAGAGGGACCAAGTAGGGCCAAAACTGTTGTATATTATTCTTCTCCCCCTCCCCAAATTCTTCATCCATCCATTCATCATCCAATCCTACACTGCCCCATGAGAAGCGTAGAAACCTGGGGCTAGGCAGTTGGTCCCGATATTTAAGATGAGAGAGACCAGCCTCACTCATCCCTAAGTGGCATTACATGAGAAATAAACCCCAACCATCCCTTGGATATAAACCTTCACCGGCTCAATTCGATTGGAGTGCAATAATTACCCACTAAACCACCAGGCGCCAAAATTTGGTTAAATGGTTACCACCCAGCACAGTACAGTAAATGGTGTACAGGAAACCAATTAGCTTGTCACTCAGTGTACAGTCACCCATAGGCACAAGGAAGAGGAAAGAATGAAGGAAAGACAGAAGAGGGAGTGTAAAGTCACCCGTAGGCAGAAGGACAGGGAAAGAATAAAGGAAAGAAAGATAGAAGAGGATGGAAGGAAAGAAGGATGGAGGAGAGGAAAGGGCAGACACCCGACAGCAGTACTACATCAAGTGAGTGGATGGTGAGCACTCCCACCTACCAAACATACATAAAAACTGTCGTTGTGACCCAAGATTCAGCTGAACATGAACATAGTGAACTACAGGGCAAAAGTGTCCTTCTCCAACAGTCCACCAACCTCCTTTTGGGGGGCAGGATGAGAAATGTGGGACATCTATATACCTGGAAGTGGAGCAGCCTGATTATGTAGGTGACATTAGGTGAAAGCGTCCCTACTCGGCACAAATGGAGACTTACTAAATAGCATGTCCAGTAAAATCAGTTAAAAAATCCTCCAAAATCCTGGCTCCACCTCATAAGCAAAAGAATCTCTCACTCTCTTTTATACATAATGGGACAGATGCTACCAATGCTCGGTGGAACTACCATGTGAAATGAGAATCATCAGATGATAGTGAAGTGTGTTACTGAATGGCAGGCCTGGGGGGGGGGGGTTAGGACTGCAAATGAAGAGTTGAGATGAAGGATGGGACTTGAATGTATTAGTAATGTAATGAGAAGGAGTATACTAAGATTGTCTGGGTATATGGAGAAGATGGAGAATGACAACCCTGGGATCGGAGGGCAAGAGGCATAAACGCTGAGGGTGGATCTGCCTGAAGCTGACTGAAAAAGACATGGGACAAAGTCATACAGTGTGACCTCAGGGACAAGGAACTGAACAGAGAGGCTGTTAAAAACTGAGCAATGTTAAGAGCCACCATTAGGTGACCATGGCCAATTCATGTATGCATGCTGGAGCCTTTATTAATGAAAATAAAGAAGTAATTCCGAGCACCCTTATGAAAGCAGGTCTACTAATATGTGGTCGAACCAATGGATATTTTAAAGTGTCCATCATCTATTGTGTCAGAATGTTTCAAGTTCAGTATGCACACATTCTTATTTGATCAACTCTACTGCACTTATGTACTACTGTATAGCAGCTGGCTTGCACGCACCTGTCATGGCTGGAAACCTTCTATTACACTCAAACTGTGTTCTCCAGGTTCTGGAAGATAAGTGATCTGTAGGGTCATGGACCATGACTTTCTGTTGCTGGAGAAGTGACCTGCAACCAACCAATGCTTCGTGCATGGGCGGATATATGGAACGATCTCGGAGTAAGGTGGGAAGTGAATGAGGAAATGTGTGACATAGTGGCTGTGGCTGTGAGTGATAGTCCTTATATGTCAAAAAGGAAACTTCTACAGGATGCAAACACATGAGAAACCATTACTGATGCTGTTGCTGTTGTGACTCCAGGCCCAAATAGAGAATGAACCCAGTGGACTGCAGGTTCAAGCTGCCCTTTTCCTTTACTCCACCATCCATCTCTTTGTGATTAGAGAGGGAGCTGAGGGTTACATGTATGATGGGGAAGACGGGCCACCTGGTTATACTGATATCACTATTGCAGGCATTCCTCTGAAGCACATTAAAGGACATAATATTGATCGATCTTAAATGTCTGTCCCCATGTGGGATCAATTCCACGTCAGGAAGACCAGCCAATGCAGACATTACTAACATTACTAACTTGATCACAAGATGCTCCAAACAAGCATGTGTACACTGTAACATATTAAAATAAAATAGCTTACCTCTGTCCATTCATCACTGGGTTGGCCTGTAAAAAGAAATTGTCATTTTATTAATGGGCAAGCATTATGCAACACCTTAAATGAGGCATTCGGCTCAATACAGGTCAAACAAATCACTGAAAATTTGGGTTCATGTACAGGCAAATCCTGATTTATGACACCCCTAGACACAATACCCCAGAATTGTGATGGGGGTAGAAATACCATCATACCCCGCCTATCGTAGGCCTACCCCCCGGGTTTTGCAATGGATTTTGATTTTATTTTTTAGGATTTTGATGATATTTAAGACTTAAATTTTGTGTTTAGGTTGATTTATAAACTGTTTTTAGATTTAGATTAATGTGTTTTAGTCACAGGCGGAGTGAACACTGTCATCTGGGGTATGGATTCTCGCCCATCAGATGAGGTACAAAACACTGTCGACAACTAGACAACTCAACGAAGAATATTTCGTGTTGACCATTGAACTGTCATCTAACCTATCATGTAATACATAATAATAATTTTAAATAAATATTAATAATTGTGCATACTTTAAATATTTCATGCACTGATGAAAACTGTGACATTGATAAATCATGTGTTTACATTTGGGCTGTTCAAAGAAAAACACTTTAAAAATGCAAAAGAATTTCTAAATAAATGTTGGAAAATAAGAAAGAAGAAAATAAAGGAGCTCAGAAACCAGAACAGTAACTAAAATGACAAAAAAGGGGCTGCTGAAAGGGCTATCCCAACTCCATCATCGATCGATAAATCATGTGTTTACATTTGGGTTGTTCAAGGGAAATGTTTTGAAAATAAAAAGGAATTTCTAAATAAATGTTGGAGAATAAGAGAGAAGAAAATAAAGGAGCTCAGCAACCAGAACAGTAACTAAAACGACATAAAAATGGGCAGTTGAAAGGGCTATCCCGATCGCATCATCGATCGATAAATCATGTGTTTACATTCAGGTTGTTCAAGGGGAAACGCTTTGAAAATACAAAGGAATTTCTAAATAAACACTGGAAAATAAAAGAGAAGAAAATGAAGCAAACAGAAAAGTTGCAAAAATTACATAAAGAGGGGCCATTGAAAAGGTTATCCTCACTGGAACATCGATCGCATTCCCCGTCAAGAGAATTCCCCGTCAAAACATAAATTCTCATCATAACAATTCGCACCTTGGACGATTCTGCATAATCCATCCATTATTATTATGCATAATAGATGTTTAATTAATTGTCCTGGGAACGTCTGATGTGGGACTGTATACAATGCTGCTGCTGCTTCTTTACCGAGTTTGAAAATGAGTCGGAAATCGCATTCTCCAGTGACCTGGACTGAGTACAAGCAAGAGGGGCACTGGTTTTAGGCTTAGGTTAGCTTGTTTTACAGCTGTTGGGCCATTTAGATTAGTTTTAAACTTTTTTTTTTTTTTATGTAGGTGGGTCTAGCACTTGATTGGGGGGGAACCCAAGACTAAAAAATTGAACACATCCTTATACTTTACGTGTTAAATCTACCCAGAGATATGATACCCTGCCTAGTGATGAGTTTTTACTTAACCAATCGCATCATTAAACCAGGGTATGCCTGTATTTATGTCCTACATCTCAACCAGATGTCTTTACCACATTTAGATAGATATACTCTATTTAGCTACATATGCAAGCATACTGTACATGCAGAAGTAACCAAGACATAGAGTTTAAGACGAAGACAAGTTGTTGATACCTGAATTGCAATTTTCAGTGACTGGTCAGTACTCCTCCATTCAACCTACGGCCTCAAATCACCTAACATTTTTGTTATAACCATGTCTCAAATTGCCTAATATTTTTGTTAAAACAAAGTCCATTTGTAACATGGTAAGAAACTAACATTCACTTAGGCAGCACTTTTGGTATAACTAGTGAATAAAGCAACTTTACTTCATATCATCATCATCCAAATCTCCTTGCCCACCCAAGGGCAGGGTGAGGAGTAGCAATGTCCAGACAGCCCAGAATTGCCCAATCCAATGGGCCACGTTTCCATTCACTCACCATTCAAGCCACCGCAATCCTAGCTCTATCGGATACGCCAAAAACATTCACCATGTTCTGTAGCTTCACGTATCGTATCCGACAGAGTCAATCCAAACGCTGCCACGTTAAAAAGGGGTGCCAAAAATCCCTGATCATGCATATCTCCTCACAAAATTCATCCAGCCAACTCGATCTCCTGTCAGTTCCCTAGCCTCATCGACTTCCAAACCTCTCTTCCTCACACATTCATCCACCATATCTCTCCACCTTCTCCTTGGCCTACCTCGCCTCCCCCCTCCTTCGAATTCGCTCAGATATACCTTCTTCACCACTCTATGTTATCCATTCTCTCCACATGACCATACCATCTCAGTACACTCTCTTCAATTCTGGTGTCCACCGACTTCCTCACTCTGCATCTTTCACAAATCACATTATTTTGTATCCTATCCACCCTCTGTACTCCACATACATTCCTCAGCAGTCCCATCTCCACTGCTCTTACTCTTGACTTTTCATTTTCATGCCACATCATAGTCTCACATCCATATGTTAAAGCTGGCACCAACACTCCTTCATGTAAGCCTCGTGCAGCTGCAACACTCAAGCCTCTGTTTCTTATCAAGGTCTTCACTGCACCAGCTACTTTTCTTCCTTGTGTCACTCTACTTTCAAGTTCTTTTGCACATTTTCCCCTCTTTTCTATCATTGTACCCAGGTATTTGAACCCTCTCACCAATTCCAGTCTCTCTCCATTCACTGATACATTGCAATGGGAGTCACCTTCTCTCTCAATATCCATCACTTTACTCTTTTCTACATTTACTCTCAAGGCACGACGCTTACAGACATCAGCAAAACTCTGCACTAGCCTACCAAGTTCTTGTCCGGCAATTGCATTCAGTACTGCATCATCATCATACAACAAATTTGAGATATTCCATCCATTGCCATTCATTACCAATGCCATCCCTCTCTCCATTACTTGTGTTTTCACTTCTCTCATCACCCCATCCACATATACATTGAACAACCATGGGGACATCACACAACCTTGTCATACGCCCATGTCTCCTGGTGCTGCATTCCTTCTCTGCACCCCCCCAAAACCAATCATGTTTACAGCTGCTCTGCTTTCTCTAACCTCATTCATCAGGCTTTCAAAATATTCTTTTCATCTGGTCCTTACTTCACCTCCATGGGTTAATAATCTACCACCTGCATCCTTCACACCATCCCATTTCTTACCGCTTTCACTTCTACATTTCCGCACCTCTTTCCAGAATGACTTTCTATTTTCAGAGTAGTTCGCATTCATTTTTCTTCCTAGATCCTCATTTACCTCCTCCTTTTTCCCTCTTCACTAGTCTCTTTACGTGCCTCTTGCTTTCAACATATTCAGTTCTTATTTCAACTGAACCCCTATCCTGTAACCACTTTAGCCACTTCTTCCTTTTTTCCTCCATCGCTCTCTTTACCTCCTCATCCCACCATGCCGTAAACTTTCTTCTTTGTTGTTACTCTTGCCACACCACATACCGCTTTAGCATTCCTAACTAAGCAATCCCTGTATGCATTCCACAGTCTGTCCAGATCCATTTCACTCCAATTCAGTCATTCTAACTCGTCCTCTACTTTGGTCCTGTATTCATCTGCCATTTCTTTGACCCTCAGCTTCTCAAATTTCAGTCTTTCTCCCTGATTGCTTCTCTCTCTCTCTCTCCTGATCCACTTCACTCCTTTCAGCTTGATTTTGCATACCACAATCATATGATCTGACAGACCTCCACATCGTCCTCTCACAGCCCTCGTATCAGCAAACATTCCCATCATCGACCTCTCTATGAGCACATAATCAATCAGGCTTCTTTCAACACGATCCCCGTTCCCTCTATACCATGTATATTTATGTGCATCTCTGTGTTTGAAATACGAGTTACAAATGCACAACCAACTCTCCTGACACATATCCTTTAGTCTTTTCCGATTATCATTTTCTCCTGGTACTCCATAGCAACCCATTATGTCATCCTCAGGACCAGTGCCTACTCTTCCATTCATATCCCCCATCACAATCACTTTACAGCTCCTGGGCATTTCTCCCACTACTTCACCCAGCTCATCCCAAAACCTGTCTTTCTCTCTCTCACTCCTGTCCTCACACGGTGCAAATGCTACAATCACTGCCACTTTCACCTTCTCAACCATGAACTTGATGTACATACATCTTGAGCTGACACATTTGTAATCTCTCATTCCACTCTGCCACACCTCATTCATCAATAAAGAAACTCCTTCCTTGCATCTTCCTTGCCCATTCACTCCCAATCTTACACATTTCACACACCCCCCACTCCTCCACATCACACCCTTTCATCTTCGTTTCACACAATGCTATCACAGCATATCTCGCACTCTTTAACACATTCACCACTTCCACCCTCTTGCTCTCCTCATTCACACCTCTCACATTCCACATGGCCACGCGAGTCTGCCCATTTGGTTGGGGCCCTGGACAGTTATTGGGCCCTCTGAGGCTCTCTGAAACAACTGCCATGATTAAGTGATTTTGGAAAGGGGAATCTGGGGGACACTTAACCCTGCCAGAAACCCCGGTTATATGGTTACCACCCAGCGTAGTAAATGGTTTCCTGGGTACAGGAAACCATTTGGCTTGTCACTCAGTGTAGAGATCATATGGCACCTCTACATTGAGTGAGTGGATGATGGGCGCCCCCACCTACCACAATACTGTATAACATGAACATATGGTATATACACCAACTTGATCTTTTAACTGTCTCTTCAGTGTTGACTTGTGGCTTTGGTGGAATGACTTCTGACTGTACAGGATCAACAGCACTGTAATGTGGAGTAAATTCTGGCACTTCTGGGTTCATGGTAACTGATGGTGCAGTGGGAGATGGCTTATGAACAGAAGAATCTTGTGAGGGAGTAACTGTAGTGACAGGAACATTTGCTACTGCTGAGGAAATGGCAGAGTGTGAGGCACTGGTTGGGATGCTGGAAGGATCTGGGATACTATCTGGGTCTTTGTTGGCTAAGATGACATCCTTTCCTATAGTTGAAGTTAATGCAGAAAGGGATGCACCATCACTATTAGATGCTGGAGTAGATGATGACACTGTGAGAGAGGATGTTACAGCTACAGGTGATGACTGAGAATCACTAGGAAGAGAATCATTGTTGCTAGATGTTGGCAGAATGATTACAGGTGCTAGGGGAGAGACCGTACTCTCCGACTCAGTGGTAGTGGGGGGGGTTCTGGTGGCAACTGTGTCACCAGAATCTGTAGTGGCAGGGCTTGCAATGGCAGCTATGCTTGTAACACTGACGGAAGTGTCTGAAGATGTGTCTGTTGTGGATGAAGTGGTGGTGTCTGCAGCGGCAGTACTAGCATGGCTTGTGGTTAGGAAGGCCTGTAATGCACGAGCTGCTGCATCTTCCAGGGGCCATTTTGTTGGTTCATGTTTGGTCCTTAACTGTTGGGGAGGGGGGAGGCAATGATACTTCTATATTATATATTTCAGTATTATGCACAAGTCTAATTTTATATCACTCCAATGAAATGTGATCTTAGATTCTTGTTAACGTAATACAAACACAATCTTTCATTAAATCACAAGCTTGATTATATATTCATACAATGCAGAATCCATTCCCTTTAGTCACTCATAACTATCATAAAGCTTTCCACTAAGCAACAAATAGAGGATATCCAGGATAATGAACATCAAACTTCTGAGCAGACAGACATGGTTCCAATTTTATTGCTTTATTTAAATAGATAACAATATTAAAACTGTGATGTTATATACTTTGGCTTACCCAAACTTCATCTTTCACTTCAAGCTTCTCAGAACTCTTGCAAACATCAATGATCAGTTTCAGGTCATGAGTAAGTTGCTTCATTCGATTAAACGAGGCAATGAGGATCACTGGGAGGTATCCGTCTTTGGACATTTTCCTTCGCATGAATATGTCATTGGCAAGGTTTTCTTCGCTGAAGTAATATTCCCTGTAGGAAAGGGTAAAAAAAATAAATAAATAAATAAAAATAAATACAAAACTTATAGTGGGAACACTGATGGTGAAGTACGTATACTGTACTCTTTTTATATATCAGTACTGATGATCGTAATATTAACTAGCTAAACACAAATAAACAGGTGTAAAAATAGTACTCACACTTGTTTTTTTATCTTTTCCTTAATTTCATGTTCACTTGCTGGAACAAACTTCGGAAAGACAAAGCCGACATTTGGGACAAAGAACTGCATCAACAGTGGGTCTTGCAGTAGACACTCTGGAATCTAAACAAAAGAGAAACAACAGTTCATTAACTGCATTCATAAAGGATTTGTGCTAAAAAATTGCTAAAAAGTGAACTGATTCTGATGCACCATATGTTAAATCTGTAACCCAACAAATACTGATAATTATCCCTTGCATCCCAATGGGAATTTCCCTCAGTGTGCATAGTTTATGCCTACATTTTCCAATTTTCTCCTGCTCCACTTTATATAAACTACCAGAGCTCTCAGGTCATCCAGTTCACTATTGGTTGGGGCACTGTACGGTAGCAGTAGCTGGTACTGCCCTCTATATGTCTGAGACCCTCTGGTCTCAAACCATAGATTCCCTCAATGTGCATAGTTTTCCCCTGTTTTTCCAGTTTTCTCCTGCTCCACTATACCGTATATACCGTACCACAACTCTCCTGTCATCCCATTCACTGTTGGTTAGGGCACTGTACAGCAGCAGTAGCTGGCATTGCCTTGCTGAGGTCTCAGAGACTCTCTGGTCTCAAACTACATATACTGAATATATATATATATATATATATATATCCATTATCCAATCCCACGTTGCCCCATGAGAAGCGTAGTAGGAGCCCGGGCCTAGACAAGTTGGTCCTGACATTTAAGACGAGAATGACCAGCCTCACTCATCCCTGAGTGGCATTATATGAGCAATAAACCCCAACCACCCCTTGGAAATAAATCTTCACTGGCTCAATCCAAATGCAACACCTTAATTACCCAGTAAACCACCAGGCGCCCTAATTTGGTTTTATAGTTACTACCCAGCATAGTAAATGGTTTCCTGGTGTACAGGAAACCATTTGGCTTGTCACTCAGTGTAGAGTCACCCATAGGCAGAAGAAGGAGGAAAGAATAGAGGAAGAAAAGACAGAAGAGGGAGTGTAAATTCACCCACAGGCAGAAGGACATGGAAAGAATGAAGGAAAAAAGACAGAGGAGGAAGGAAGAAAAGAGGGAAAGGGAGGAAAGGGCACACATACAGTGCAATCTCCTAAATCGGTCTTATGAGACTGGGCACACACTGCAATTTGAGAATTCCGTGATTTAGAAAAAACTACCATATTTCGCGGCATATAAGACGCTGCAGTGTGAAAGATGGACACTAATTCTGGAAGGGTAGTTCCAAAAAAAGTTTGTCTCAACCAAGACTGCAGAAATGTTGCTTGATATGAGTAGTTTTAACTCAAATAAACATTCATCTTTCAGAATCTTGATTCACTACTGTTGATCAGTCATTGGTTTCTTTATTTTTAAGTAAATGAACAGTACAAGAAAAGCAAACAAACAGCCATTTCCTTACAAAAAATTACTTTGTTCCACAATGCCATGTTGACACTGTTTGTGAACTGTCCAATTTCTTTCATACAATACCGGTGCTTTGAGAATTAACGTTCATCTCCATTAAAGTATAATTAAAATGTATCGTTATATAGAGATAAATATTATTTTTCTTGAACTGAACTGAAAGCTCAATAAAATCTGTTCTTTCATTCAAGAAAATATAAAGGGCATTAAAAGTACACTTTATCATGAGCTCAACTGCTTACATGTACATGAAAATCACAAACAGAATTTTCGAAAGTCAAGTATAGCGAACATTAACTGCATTTTATTTATCCTAAATTCCTAAAAGTACCCCATACTTGTCAGATTCATAATCATCACCTCCGATGTTACAGTATTTTCACACATTCAGGCTCGACTTGGTGCAATAAGAGACTACTGTAAGTTGCCCTTCATGTCTCATTACCTGCAGACAACACATTCACTTCCTTACCTGAAAAAATATATTATAACAAACAAATCAAATGAAATAAGAGTCTCTTAGCCTCTTCTGCTCAGCTGGCTGGTAAAATAAAAAATGCTCAACACTCCTTTGTCATCATCACTAATTACGCACTTTCGCTAACCTTTAAATACCTCTACAAGAATATAAAAATGTAACAATTGTATATACACACGAAACAAAAGCAAATTACGATGCATGACAAATGAAGTTCCCTATAGAGAGGATGTTTGGGAATAGGGTATACAGCTGTCTCTACCCTCTTCCCTCAGTATCACTCCCTCATTGTCAGCTATGTTTGCCTCACAACATCAAAAATTAACAAAGCATACTTAACTGTTTAAATTTTTACTAAAAACAGTCATTCACTCCAAAACATCATATCGAGCACAGTACAGAATTGTGAAAACATTCACAGTTACGCCTTAGTAACACTGCTGATTCCCAGCATGCGAGCGTGTACACGCACACACACACACACACACACACACACACACACACACTTGCTCATCACATTATAGTGAGCTACCATTGTACGGTATGTGACAGCTCTAAGAAATGCACATGAAAAATGCAGCCCCATTCTTAAAAACCAGAACATAATTCTAAACTAAAATGCCAAGGTGAATACCAGATAGAGAGCTTGATAACTAAAATTATAGATGGATAGGTACCGAGACAGACTGACATTCATTCTACCACCCGACTCCACACACAATCCTTTTCATTAAATGTCATATCAAAATCCTACACCATTCCCTCAAACATTTTCAGCCAGCTTCAGTCGAAAGGTCAGGTGAGCACGGGAGAGCCTTCCTCTTTCTTATTTCGTTTTGTTCTAACAGTTTAGTCAAAGAAGCTGCCAAGCATGGGCTAACTGACCAGCTGCAATTATTCTCTTATTACTGTATTGCTAATGCAAACGTTTTTATTGTGCGTGCAAAACTTTTCAAACTAGGGGCATCAGAATCAATCCACATGAACCCCTTCAGTATAAGATGTTTCCTGGAGTGAATAAAACCATCTGGCGGGCAAGATTAAATTTTCCTATAAAATACATTACAGAACTGGGTTGAAGGGATTATGATATGTGGACTTCTCCCACTCCTCCCACCTTAACAACATCCACACCACACTCATATCCACACACACATGCACTGGGTTGCATTCATGCACTTACCAACGCCGATCATGATAGCTTTGCCAGGGCAGTAGTAAGGCAGAGGATGAACGGGATCGCTCATTCTGATTGCCCTGTCTGCCGTGAAATGGCAGATGCTGTTAGCCTGCTACGAATGTCTATCAAGCACTGCTAATTTCAGATAACTTATTATGTTACTCAGTAAATTTAATCCCGTTTTCATAACGGTTTTGTAACTGACAGCTCGTCTCAACAGGGTGAAATCAAAGGCTTTTCATCTCATCAATTCTCCTCCTCCTACTGGCTCCCTTCAACTTCTGTCTCTTCGCCGCACAGTTGCATCTTTATCTCTTTTCTATCGCTTCTTCAATGGTCACTGCTCCTCTGAACTGTCTGTCTGCATCCCTCCACCTCTACGACAGGTGCATAGCACACATCTAGCAATAAACTCTCATCTCTTTTCTGTCCATTATCTAATGCAAGAATTAACTGTTACTCCCAGTCCTTCATTTATGCAACAGGTCAACTCTGGAACTGTCTCCCTCAGTTTGTATTTCCTACTTCCTATGATCTCCAGTCTTTCAAATGCAGCATGTCCATGCATCTCAAAATGAATGGATCTTGAATTTGGCTCTCTTTTGTATTGTTTTTGTTTTTTCTTGCAGGGAACAGTTTACGAGCTCCTGGCCTCTGGTTCCTCCTTTCTTGCATTTAAAAAAAAAAAAAAAAAAAAAAAAAAAAAAAAAAAGCTTGGCTATCAGTGGTTTAGACACTGCTAAAGTACTCTAGTAATGGCTGAAAAATACAGAGAAGCTGTAATTACTGGGAGTATTTTTTAATGTTGCAACTTTTTCTTGTTTTTCACTACCCTTAATATAAGACTGTTTCCTTCTATGATAATCTAGTCTCAAATGAAATAAAATATCAGTAAGAGAAGCCACCCTAACAAGGGTTGAATTTCCATGAGGCAGATGTATGCTATAACAACTAAGCAATCTCGCTAGCCAACATCTCTCCAATATGACTGCCTTGTTTGTTAATGAGTAGATGGCAAGTGAGGTGATCATGACTGGCTTTCAGAGGATTAGCAGACAGTTCACCAGTGATCAGGTTAGCTTGCTAGAGTAGGGTGAACGCTAGGTGCTAAACTGCTAAACCACAGACGTCTGTTACAACGGCTCAGCAGTCGCGCTAGCCAACATCTCTCCAATATGATTGCCTTGCTAGTTAGTGAGCAGATGGCAGGTGAAGTGATCATGATACATTACTTTGTAAATGCTTTTTCAAACTTTCGATCCTAGCTAAAACATACTAAGGCAAATCTCGGTCATCATCTTTTTCTCACCTGGGTTTCAAAGTTTTTAAATCCTTTAGATGATGCCAGGCTTCTGGTCTAACTTGGTCTTATTTTTGTTCTACTGCCATCATGTTTAAGGGTCAAAGTTGAATGTCCTAACATTTCCACTTGTAAACAATGGTCACCATGGTCTAATAACCAAGAATACATCTTATAAGCTAAACAGCATTTTTTTCCCCCCCCAGCTATTATTGACTCTAAATATGTTGTGTGGAGACAAATAAATCTGAGCTGTACAGTTAGCCCTTGACTTTGCAGACTAACAGGGGGGAAAATTGGAGTGTTCCTACAAAAAGTCTGCTCCTGTAAAATATATACTGTACGTCTATCTATCTATCTATTGCCAGACGCCTCAATCCCGTTTGGGGTGGACACAAACAAATCGCCTCCAAGTCACCCTGTCCCCTGCCATTTCACTGCCCTGCTCCCAACACACACCCCCCTCTCTCATATACCTCTCCACCCCATCCCTCCACCTCATCCTCGGCCTCCCCCTCCCTCTTCCCCCCTCCACCTCACTCACATACACTCTCTTCGTTAGTCTTTCACCCTCCATCCTCTCCACATGGCCAAACCACCTCAGTGTGTTCCTCATAACGCTTCCTATCACATCCACATCCACACCACAACGCTCCTTTATATCCTCATTCGTCAGCCTGTCTCTCCACGTGACTCCACAGGCTCCTCTTAAATAACTCACTTCCACTGCTCTCACTCTTGACTTGTGTCCTTCCAACAATGTCCAAGCCTCACTTCCGTACGTTAGAGTTGGTATCACAATACTGTCATGTAGTAACTTTTTCACTTCCATGCTCACTTCCCTGTTTCTTATCACTGCTTTCAAAGAACCAGCAACCTTTCTTCCCTGCTGTACCCTTTCAAGCACTTCACCCTCCAAACCTCCATCCTTACTCATCACACTACCCAAGTACTTAAACGTACTCACATTTTCCAATTCCTCACCATCCAACCTCGCTGTACATTCACTAACTTCACCTCTCTCAAAGACCATCACTTTACTCTTCCCTACATTCACCTTTAGATTCCATTTCTTACACACTCTCTAAAACTCATCCACCAAGCCTTGCAGCTCCCCTTCGTATTCACTCAACAACACAGTATCATCCGCAAACAACAGTACAGGGAGTTTCCAAACACTATCCTCTCTCACCAGGGCCACTCCAACATCCACTACCCTACCTTGTACCTCTTTTATTACCCCATCCATGTACAGATTGAACAACCATGGAGACATGACACATCCCTGTTTCAAACCAACTTTCAAAGAGAAAAATTCACACACTTCACCATCCACACGCACTGCAGCCTTCGCACCATCGTACATACTCTTCACAGCATTCAACAACTTCCCATCTACTCCATATATTCTTAACACTTTCCACAATCCTTGTCTATCCACCCTGTCATATGCTTTCTCCAAATCCATGAAAGCCGCATACAGTTTCTTTCCCTTCTCTAGAAACTTTTCCACTAAAGATCTAAGAATGAATATCTGATCTACACAACCTCTTCCCTTCCTAAAGCCTCCCTGTTCTTCTCCAACTAATTTCTCTGTTCTTTCTCTAACTCTGTCTATAAGTATCCTACCATACACTTTTCCTATTATACTAAGAAGACAAATGCCCCTATGATTACCAACCACACACTTCTTTTTCCCCTTTTCCTTTGTACAAGGGAATAATTATACCTGACTTCCAATCCTCCGGGACTCTACCTTCCTCCCAGGCCAATCTGCACATCTTCCACATCCATTCTACTACTATCTCTCCCCCATGCTTCAGCATTTCACCACACACTCCATCAATTCCTGGGGCTTTCCCTGATTTAACTTTCTTCATTGCTTCCACAACTTCTATCCTACTGATTTCTTCCTGTCTTCTCACCTCCCTCCTTCTCCCAGTCATTCCCCAGCCACTTATACTCGCATTACTTCCATCCTCTACGTTCAACAATTCCTTAAAGTGTTCTCTCCATCTGTTCACTTTTTCTCCCTTCTCCACAAGTAATCTACCATTTTTATCTTTCACTCCCCTGCTAACTTCACTTCCACCCTGTCTTACTCTTTTCACTTCTCTCCAGAACATTTTCTTACAGTCCCTCCAATTTACACTCAAATTCCACCCAAATTCCTCATCCACTCTCTTCTTACTCTCTCTTACTAATCTTTTGACCTCTCTCTTTCTTTCCACATATAACTCTCTCTTCCGCCTCTCAACTTCTTCCACGCCCCTATTTCTCATCCATTCATTGTATGCTTTCTTCTTTTGTGCCACAGCCTGTTTCACCTCTTCAGTCCACCACGCTGTTCCTTGCACCCCCCTCTGTCTTCTCTTCCTTCCACACACCACATCACATGCTGCACATATTTCATCTGTAAATATCTTACACACACCTTCCACGTCTCCCATCTGCTCCAATTCATATTTGCCCAATCATTCCTCCACTTCTCTCTTATACTCTGCCTTTTTCTCATCCTCTTGTAACCTTTCCACTCTCCTTGCAACTACTCCTTCCTCTCGTCTTTCCCTTCTTCTATTCCTCCATCTTACTTGCATTCTAATTCTGGCCACCACCAAGTAGTGGTCAGAAAGTCCACTCCCTCAACCTCCATACACTCTTGCATCCTTTACACATCTTCGCATCCTTTCATCCACACACACATAATTAATCATTGCCTTCCTTTCATTCAGTTCACCACCCACCCTTCTCATCACTCGCCATGTATACCTGTGGATCATTTTATGCCTGAAGAGGGTATTGGCTATCACCAACCCCCTCCCAGCACAAATGTCCACTAACGCACTCCCATTCTCATCTATCTCAGCAGGCACACCCCACTCACCAACTATTCCATCCACCTTCACATTCCCAACTTTACCATTCATATCACCAATCAAAAACACTCTCTCATTCCTTCCAAACTTTTCCATGCACACTTCCACATTTGTCCAGAACTCTTCTCTCACTCTTCTAGCACGATCTTGCATTGGTGTATACACACACACAATCGCCCACATTTGTATTCCAACTTTCAACTTTACCCACACAATCCTTGACCCAACTGATCCATACTGTCTTATGCTCCTCTTCCATCTTTTACTCATAACTATACATACTCCTTCCTTTGCCCTCTCATTCTCACCTACTCCTGCACATATACCCCATCCATACTCCCATTCTCTCACACTTTCTCCTCTCCATTTTGTTTCAGTTATTCCACATACATCCACTTTCGCACTCTCAAGCACCTGGACAATCTCTCTCTCTTTCACCTGTACGTACTTCAACAAATATAGCGCCCACTCACCATGAAAGTTGTGCACCATGGGCCTAAATATTGTGTAGATCATGGTGACTGCAGAACCATTACAGTCACCCATCAAAGCCTTCGAAATTTTCAATACCCACATGGTTAGCTAACTTGGTCATGGAACTCAAGCAGCAAGTGACAAAAGAACAATGCAGTGGCTGTAAACAAATGCAACCATCTGGAAAACTGATACCTAAATGCACCCACTTAATTTCCCCCATGCAAATGAGTGACATTATTGCATTAATAATAGTAAAGAGAGAAATTAAATGCTCATGTTAGATTGTTACTTCTGCCTTAAACTGCTACTCTACCTACACATTTTTATATCACCATCCACTCACTTGATGTTGTGCTGTTTTCTGGTGACTGCCCTTTCCTCTCTTCCTTCCTTCCTTCCTATTCTGTCTTTATTTCCTTCATTCTTTCCTCTTCCTTCTGCCCAGGGTGCCTTTGCAATCCCCCTTCTGTCTTTCTTTCACTCTTTCCTCTTCCTTCTGCCCAGGGTGCCTTTGCAATCCCCCTTCTGTCTTTCTTTCATTCTTTCCTCTTCCTTCTGCCCAGGGTGCCTTTGCAATCCCCCTTCTGTCTTTCTTTCATTCTTTCCTCTTCCTTCTGCCCAGGGTGCCTTTGCAATCCCCCTTCTGTCTTTCTTTCATTCTTTCCTCTTCCTTCTGCATACAGGTACTCAACACTTAGTGAACAGCCTAATGATTTCCTGTACACCAGGAAACCATTTACTATGCTGGGTGGTAACCATATAACCAAATTATAGCCCTTGGTGGTTTAGTGAGCAATTGCAGTGATCCAATCAAACTGAGCCTGTGCAGGTTTATATCCAAGGGGAGGTTGGGGTTTATTGATCAAATAATGCCACTCAGGGATGAGTGAGGTTGGTCACACATCTTAAATGTCAAGACCAACTTGCCTAGTCCCGGCTCCTACGTTCCTCATGGGACACCACAGGATTGGATGATGAATGAACGAACGAATGATATATATTCTTCATTCATCACCTCTACTCCCACACTGTCTTGCACAACATCACAGCATACCCTCTAGTCCCAGCTCCTACGTTCCTCATGGGACACCACAGGATTGGATGATGAATGAACGAACGAATGATATATATTCTTCATTCATCACCTCTACTCCCACACTGTCTTGCACAACATCACAGCATACCCTCATGTCAAAATGTGAATAACTTTCATTCATTTATTCTCATTTTGCACTTTCAATATTTCACAGAACAAAGAGCCTTTCTAGCTTTACTGCTTGGGGACACAGAGGACCTTGATCCAAAGCTTCTCTACTTTTTCCATCACCTTCATGACACATATGGTATACAAAGGTAATATTCTTTCACTTAGTGAAGCAAGAAATCTATAATACATTTGAGTTTATGTCTATCAATCTATCTATTACCAGATGCCTTAATCCCGTAAGGGGTGGCCACAAACAAATCGCCTCCATGTCACTCTATTCCCTACCATTTCACTGCCTTGCCCCCAAGTCAAACCTCCCCTCTCTCATATACAGTGCCCTCACAGTGAACGTATTCAGAGTAAATGATTCGCCTAGTGAACGAACAGGAGGTAATCCGGTCCACAAAACCATAATGAAGGAGGTGAACCCCTAGTGAACGAAATCATGGGAAAGAGTAGGCCATAACCACCACCTCTCATACTGAAACTCCCCCCCCCCCCCCCAGTAGACAATGCACAAGAGGCCAGGTCTGAAAAAACCTATTGAGCAGAATCCAATGGAGGACGAAGATCAGTAAAATTCTAGTGGCAGTGGTGTTCTGACAGAAGAGGTCAAGGCATGTGAAACCAGCTACCTTAGGACAAAGAAGTGCTCAGTGGAGTAAAAACCACTTTTAGTACACTGAACGCAAGACTGGGAATGCTACTAATAAAAAGTAGTGGTGCTCCCATTCCCGTTACTATAGCTCGAAAATGTAGTGGCATTACTGGTTTCGCTACTTGATACGAAATGTAGCGGCGCTACCGCTCCCACTACTTTGGATAAGAAAAAGGTACACGAAGGAACGGTCAACAAAAATCTGTGACGTAGCAATACACTACATACTGTTTTGATAAAATTGGTCTGTCTGAGTGGTTATGTTGTGTACCGGTAATGTCAGGATATAATTATATTGAAACTAATAATAGTAAAAAAAAAATCATCATATACATATCGGTGTCACTTCAGTGAAGCTTAGAGCCTAAGGTAGAGGAAAAAGCTATTTACTGTATAATGTAACAAAATGTTCTTTTACTTGTTACCTAGTATACCTACTGAAAGTTACATACGTAAATAAAAGGCAAAAAAAAAATGTGGCCTACCACTGATACATATTATACAGATTTATTATATTTTCAATGATACCTATTTAAGATATGTACGAAAACGAAAGTAAAAATGAACTGGGGCTTTCTTTTAAAGGCTATTTATACAGTAGCAATTTTTTTTCCATTACTTTAAACTGAAAATTACATATTGTTATGAAATAATAACGTAGTGAGTAAGAATTATAGTCTGAGAGAGTGAGGGAGGGAGCGGGAGTTAGAGACGAGGATCGTTGGAGAGGCGAGTGTGTGTGTGTCTCCGTGCAGCTCGCCAAGCTGCCAGTTACTTAATTTAAATGATCGATAGTTAACTAGCAAATTCCTGTATAATTATTGCACATTACTAATAAATAATAATTAATAAATTACTGATGTAGAACAAACATCATTGACAACTGACGAAAGTATTATTTTTCGTCATTAATAAATATAACCAAACCGTCAGCATATCTGCATGTACTCACTGACTCTGGACCTGTGTTAGTTGCGTGGCGTGAGTAGCGAGGAGCGTGGCAACACGTGAGTACTGCCAAAAAGTAGTGGCGCTCTCAGTTCCGCTACTGGCTAAAAAAAGTAATGGCGTTACCACCATCACCATTAAAATAGTGGCGATGCTATTCCCAGCTTTGACTGAAAGGCACAATATGGAAACCAACAGAAGGAAACAAACACTCATCACATGTTACTACTGAACTCCAGAACAACAGGAGCCAATTGCCTCTACATTGTCTGCTACACTTCCTGGGGAAAGCGATGATGTGATGTCAGTGGTGTCATCTTTAGACTTTGAAGTTTTTATGGGAGGTGAACGAGGTAGACGCAAGTGAGGAAGTGGTTTAGTCAAGTGATGAGAGCAAGACTGGCGACGGGAACATGGGAGTGGAAGGTGATACGACAGGGACACCGTAAGTGTATCTCGCTGCCTCAGAACCACCTGTATTCAAGCCAATCAGGACTGCCATCTGCTCCATTTAAGGTAAATAACTATGTGTTTTATATTTTATGTATCTGTACTGCATGAGTTCGAAATGTGCCCCTTAAGGCGCGATTCCACTGAGGCAACATGTGGCATGCTACACTGTCGCATAAGCCAAGTGTGTTCCAACAAGTTCAACACAAGGCAACATGTTGCATGTGACTGTGTGGCATGCAACAAGTGGCAACAAGTTGCTCGTAGAACGTGACGCATGCGACAAGATTTAGCCTGTTGCCTAGTGTTGCCCGCCTTCCCGCCAGTCAGTCGCGGGAAGGATTTGACGTTGAAAGCAACAAGATGAATTGGTCTCAAGAAAAAAATTTAGAGTCTATAGAAGAATATAGAAAACTTGTGGTTCTATAGGATATACGCTTGGAACAATACAAGAATAACCAGGATAAACTAGATGCACTGCGGAGATTAGCCAAGAACACTCTCTCTCTCTCTCTCTCTCTCTCTCTCTCTGTCAAAAAAAAAAAAAAAAAAAAAAAAAAACTCACACAAAGCCTCAAAGTTAGCCTTGAGAAACCAAAAATTAGAAACAAAAAAGCTGATGTTTTCTATATGTAATGTGTTGCCCAAAGATGAGAGAGAGAGAGAGAAAGAGAGGGTTATGAGTTGATGTTTCACTGACACGTTCGTGTGTAAATTTCTGTGTGTGTGTGTTCTTACCTAATTGTATCTTTACAGAAATGAGTCAAGCTTGTACTGTCCCGGGTCTTAAACCATATTTATCGTAAGTATTCTTAAATTTGTGAATTGTTTTGGCACACACTATTTCATTCGGTAGTGCATTCCACTGATCAATTGCTCTATTTGGGAAACTAAATTTCCTTACGTCATTATCACCTCTCTTCTTATGAAGTTTTTTGCAGTGTCCTCTTGCTGATGCTTCCCCATAGGTTAAGTAATCATTTATGTTTATTTTCTCCTTCCCTGATATGCATTTATATAGCATAATCATGTCACCTCTTTCCTTCTCTCCTGTAGTGTTGGTAGATTCAGTTTATTTAGTCTTTCTTCGTAGCTTAGATCCCTTAAGCTTGGTACCCATCTTGTAGTGGCCCTTTGAACTTTTTCAATCTTGTCTATGTGTTTTTTGAGATGAGGACTCCAGACTACTGATGCATACTCCAGGGTTGGTCTGATGAATGATGTTATCTTTCTTAGCAAGTCTTCATTTATGTATGTGAATGCTATCTATCTATCTATCTATTGCCAGACGCCACAATCCCGTGTGGCCATTTGACTTTGAGTTAGTTGTTTTACGGGGAGGGGCACTAACCCTCCACCAACCCACTTGTTGACATGCAGGGAGCACGTATGGTTTGGTTATATGGTTACCACCCAGCGTTGTAAATGGTTTCTTGGCTTACAGGAAACCATTTGGCTTGTCACTCAATGTAAAGCCACCTGTAAAGGAAAGAAAAGCAATAAGAAGTGACAAGAAAGATGGGAGAAATAGGAAGAGAGGAGGGCAGGCACAGAAAAAGAAAGATAAAGGCTAAGGAAGGAGTAGGCAGCACTACATCAAGTGAGTGGATAATGGTCGCCACCACCTATTCTCATATTTGCAAGCAGTGTATACATGTTCCATACCTTCTCGCTGATGTGGTCTGCCGGAGATAGTCTGTTATTGATAATCACACCTAGGTCCTTCTCTCTTTCTGATGTGTGTAGGGTTTTATTTCCAAAAGTATAATCCCAATCAGGTCTTTTTCCGCTTTTACCAAACTTGATTACATGACACTTGTCCACATTGAATTCCATTTGTCATGTATTACTCCATTCATGAAGTTTATTTAATTCTTCTTGTAGCTCTTTACAAGAGTCTGTGTTAGTAATTCTACTTTGTATTTTTGCATCATCTGCAAACATATTCAAATAGCTTTCATTTCCAGTGTTAGTGTCTATATCATTTATATGTGTGTGTGTGTGTGTGTGTGTGTGTTCTTACCTTACCTAACTGTATCTTTACAGGAATGAGTCAAGCTTGTACTGTCCCGTGTCTTAGACCATATTTATCGTACATATCCTTAAATTTGTGAATTGTTTTGGCACACACAATTTCATTCGGTAGTGCATTCCATTGATCAATTGCTCTGTTTGGGAAACTGAATTTCCTTACGTCTTTATCACCTCTCTTCTTATGCAGTTTTTTGCAGTGTCCTCTTGCTGATGCTTCTCCATATGTTAAGTAATCATTTATGTCTATTTTCTCCTTTCCTGATATGCACTTATATAGCATTATCATGTCACCTCTTTTCCTTCTCTCCTGTAGTGTTGGTAGATTCAGTTTATTTAGTCTTTCTTCGTAGCTTAGGTCCCTTAAGCTTGGTATCCATCTTGTAGCGGCCCTTTGAACTTTTTCAATCTTGTCTATATGCTTTTTGAGATGAGGACTCCAGACTATTGATGCATATTCCAGGGTTGGTCTAATGAATGATGTTATTATCCTTCTTAGCATGTCTTCATTTATGTATGTGAATGCTATTCTCATATTTGCAAGCAGTGTATACATCTTCCGTACCTTCTCGCTGATGTGGTCAGCCGGAGATAGTCTGTTATTGATAATCACACCTAGGTCTTTCTCTCTTTCTGATGTGTATAGGGTTTTATTTCCTAACTTATAATCCCAATCAGGTCTTTTTCCACTTTTACCAAACTTGATTACATGACACCTGTCCACATTGAATTCCATTTGCCATGTACTACTCCATTCATGAAGTTTATTTAATTCTTCTTGTAGCTCCCTACAAGAGTCTGTGCTAGTAATTCTCCTTTGTATTTTTGCATCATCTGCAAACATATTCAGATAGCTCTCATTTCCAGTGTTACTGTTTATATCATTTATGTACACTAAAAACATGATTGGTGCCAGCACCGAACCCTGTGGTACTCCACTAGTCACTTCTTTCCATGATGAGTAGTTTCCTCTTAGTACTGTCCTCATTTCTCTTCTTATGAGAAAGTCTTGCATCCAACAAAACAGTTTGCCTCGAATTCCTCCTTGATGGTACAGCTTCCATAAAAGTCTTTGGTGTGGTACTGTGTCAAAAGCTTTCTTGAAATCTAAATAGATACTGTCCACCCATCCTTCCCTTTCCTGTATTGTGTTTGTTACTCTGTCATAGTAGCTCAACAGATTAGTAACACATGATTTTCCTTTTCTGAAACCAAACTGTCTTTCTGTTATCATACTGTGTTCGTCTAGATGATTTACCCAAGCTTTTCTTATAAGTTTTTCTAATACCTTGCTTACAACACTGGTCAGTGATACTGGTCGGTAGTTGAGAGGATTTTGTCTATTTCCTTTCTTGAATAAGGGGACTATATTTGCTTTTTTCCAAATATCAGGTAGTTTCCCTTGACTCAAGGATTTCTTGAAAATTAAAAATAATGGTTTACTTAACTCCTTTGCACATTCTCGTAACACCCAACATGAAATTTCATCAGGACCACTTGCTTTTCCTCTGTCTAATCTACTTAACTCCTCCTGTATTACTTTTTCTGCTATTTGTATATCTGGTACTATGTGTGGACATGCGTGTCCCACATAGTCCCTCTCAAAATTTTTTTCTTCTGTAAAAACTAATTGGAAATTCTTATTTAGTGCTTCACAAATATCTTTCTCTTGTGTATAAGTGATTCCCTCGTCCGTAATGGATTGTATTATATCTTTTACTTTGGTTTTGCTTCTGATATAGCTGTAAAACAGCTTTGGTTGATCACTACTTTTATTTATTATATCCTCCTCAAACTGTTTTTGGGCTTCCCTCCTTATTCTTGTATAGTCGTTTCTTGCCTGTTTGTAATTATTATACGCCCTTTCACTATTGTGTTTTCTGTATCTATTCCACAACAAATCTCTTCTTTCTTTTGATTTTTTACATTCTGTATTGAACCATTTCTGTATTTTCTTATCTGCTTCTTTGTGCTGTGGGATGTACTTCTGGACTCCTATTTCATAAAATTCACAAAAATTTTTATATACAGCATTTAAATCTTGTCCTCTAAGCTCATTTTCCCAATCAACTTCAAAGAAATACTTCTTTAGGTCTTGATAATTTCCCTTTTTAAAGTTTAGGCTCTTTTTGTAACTGTCATTGCTGTTTACTATGTCATATGCTATCCTTAAGTTATAATTTAGTACTGCATGATCGTGTGTGTGTGTGTGTGTGTGTGTGTGTGTGTGTGTGTGTGTGTGTGTGTGTGAGAGAGAGAGAGAGAGAGATTCACAACCAGAAAATCACAAATATCGTTCAATAAAGGGACCCTCTTTATTTTTATCAGCTATTTGGATACCTATAGTTTTGAAAAGGATATTAATTAAACTAGCTTGACAAACAAATTCCATCCATCCATCATCCAATCCTACATTGCCCCATGAGAAGCGCAGGAGTCCGGGGCTAAGCAGTTGGTCCAGACATTTAAGATGAGAGTAACCAGCCTTACTCATCCCTGAGTGGCATTACATGAGCAATCAACCCCAACCACCCCTTGGATATAAACCTTCACCGGCTCAATCCGATTGGAGTGCAATAATTACTCACTAAACTACCAGGCGCCAAAATTTGGTTATATGGTTACCATCCAGCATAGTAAATGGTTTCCTGGTGTACAGGAAACCATTTGGCTTGTCACTCATGTGTAAAGTCACCCACAGGCAGAAGGAAGAGGAAAGAATGAAGGAATGAAAGACAGAAGAGGAAGTGTAAAGTTACCCATAGGCAGAAGGACAAGGAAAGAATGAAGTAAAGGAAGACAGAAGAGGATGGAAGGAATGAAGGATGGAGGAGAGGAAAGGGCAGACACCCGACAGCAGCACTACATCGAGTGAGTGGATGGTGAGTGCCCCCACCTACCAAAAACAAACAAATAAGAATGAAAAACATCTCGACATGACCGTCACTCAAAAAATTAAAATGGATGGCATGTGGGTTTTTTAAAAGGGAAAAACTGATTAAAATCCAGTTGAGGAATATTTTTCTTTAAAGTCTGTGATGTGTGTGAGAGAGAGAGAGAGAGAGAGAGAGAGAGAGAGATCAAATTAATTACAAGCTAAAAATGTGTTTACAAAAGGCGCATCAAAGCTGAGAAACATAGCAAAAAGCACCTTATTAAATTTTACAGGTGAGGATCTCTCTCTCTCGACTTTTGTCTTGTCGCTTCCCCTCTCTTCCCTACTTCTGTTCTCTCCATCCCCCCCACCTCTCTCTCTCTCTCTCTCTGCCAGTCCTAATGCTGTGCAAACACTAGCAAATCTTTCTCCTGTTACATTATTCTCTCTATCCTGTCTCTTGTTAAGCTAAGTACGGTACTTCCGAATTTTTGCATTCGTGCCTTCCTCTTGACGGCGGGAACGCAGCACCTGTCTTTCTGTACATTCACACATTTTTATAAGTTATTCGGCAGTGTGTGTGTGTGTGTGTGTGTGTGTGTGTGTGTTTTACACGGTAACTACTTGTATGGTCTTTTTGTTAAGCTCTGTCTATCTACATATCTGTCTGTTACATTGTGTTGACAACTGGCTCGTTATTGTTGAATCGGTGGAAAAGGTTTTGTGGCATTCAACATAAACACTGGCATGTAGCATGCTACATGAAACAACAATGTTGACTTGTCACAGTCAACATGTCTCCTGATTGAATGCCGCATTCAACATACATGTTGAAAGAAAGGCAAGTCACATGCTACATGTTGCCTGTGCTGCCTCGGTGGAATTGCGCCTTGAGAATATCTCTATGGCTCTAAATGTGGACTTTGAGGGAGTGGTGTCACCCATATGCTATTTTTCCCATATGTTGTTCACAGTGAATGAATTCACTGTGAACGAGCTCATCAGCCACCCATAAACTCGTTCACTAGGCGAGGGCACTGTACCTATCAACTCCATCCCTACATCTCATTCTCGGCCTTCCCCTCCCTCTCCCCCACTCTACACCTCACTCGCATACACATTCCTCGTCTCTCGTTTTCCATTCTTTCCACACGGCCAAACCACCTCAATGTATTTATCCTAATGCCTTCTCTCATATCCACACCCTCCATTTCCTCATTTGTCAATCTGTCTCTCCATGTAACTCCACATGCTCCCCTCAAATACCGTATTTCGCGGCATGAAAGACGCGGCATGAAAGACGCAGCATTGTGAAAGACGCACCCTAATTCTGGCAGGGCAGTTCTGTGAAAAAAAAGTTTGCCCCAACCAAGACTGCAGTAAGGTTTCTTGATAAGAGCCATTACCACACAGATACACACTCACCTTTCAGAATCTATTCATTACTGATCATCAGCCTTTGGTTTCTTTTTTTATATACAAAGAATGGTACAGGAAAAGAAAACAATGCCCCTTCATGACAAAACGTGACTGATATGAGCCACTATCACTTAGATACAACACTCACCTTTCAGAATCTATTCAGTACTGCTCATCATCCTTTAGTTTCTTCTTTTATGTACAAAGAATGATACAGGAAAAGAGAAAACAAAACCCCGTCTTAACAAAACGTGACTTCAAACCACGAGGCCATCTCAACTTTGTTGATAAACATGTATCAGTAAACTGATATAAACACTGTTTTTAATATTTTATGAATTTAAAACCACAAATGAAGTCAATAAACTCTATTCTTTCATTCACTGACGAAAACATAAAATACAATGAATGTTCACATCAGTTCATTTATCCTAAAAGAACCCAGTCATATTCCACACCTGTTACGGAATTTCCTCACATTGCCTTGACTCAAGCACAATATCAGACGACTACCATCATTAATCATGCACTCTAACTAACCTGTAATTACCTCCACAAATAATATAAAAAGGTATCACTTGTAAATACACAAATTACAATGTTTTACAACCAAAGTTCAATATAGCAAGGCTGCTTGGGAACAGGATAGACAGCTGTTTTTACTCTCTTCTCTCAGTATCACTCCTTCACTGTCAGCTATGTTTGCCTTGCAGCATCAACAATTAAAAATGTATGCTTCACTGATCATAATTTACTATAAACATTCATTTCAAAACATACTATGGTGAAAACATCCATTGTTACACCTTAGTAACACTGCTGCCTCCCAGTCGCTAGACAGCAGTCTCTACCCCTTCCTCTCAGTATCACTTCCTCACTGTCAGCGATGTTTCCCTTGCAGCATCAACAGTTAAAAATACGTTCTTCACTGATCACAATTTACTAAAAACAGACATTCATCTCAAAACATGTTGAGAATGGTGAAACTATCTCTTAGCAACACTGCTGCATTCCAAGCGCTAGACAACTGGCTCAACCCTCTTCTCCCAGTATCACTCCCTTACTGTCAGCTGTTTTCCTTGCAGCATCAACAATTAAAAATGCATATTTCTCTTACCAGAATTTGCTAAAAACAGACATCCATCTCAAAACATTCGAGTACTGTGAAAACATCCATTTTTGGTCTTAACACTGCTGCCTCCTAGTCGCTATGGTACACACACACACGCACACATGTACACACCACATGCAACATTCGCTCACCTCTGAAACATTTACATCAGTCCGTTTTGGAGTATCCAGTGGCTTTATTATATGCCAAAAACATCAAAATGTATTTGGTTGTTCAATATAAATATCATCACTTAAGGATATGAAACATCTCAAACAATTTATTCATCCAAACATCGTCAGTGCAAGACTAAAGGTGTACAGCACCATTGATCCTAAATTTTCCATGGTTGCATCTGTCATGATCACCTAAAACCTATATTCACTTCATATTACTGACATGGTGAAAATTTCACTCGTCTTCAAATCCTGAGAATTCATCACTACTTCCCCCGAGTCCTGAAGCATCACTGGAAGTCATCACCACAGTCATCATCACTGTTTCACTGTCACTTTCATACAGTAAATGGTCCTCCGTACCATCCATTGAATTGCTTATACCACACCATACGATTTTAACTTGGCAATCGTTTTAACTGAGCACAGGCGATATTCAGACTTGGGGCATTTGATACAGCCCACATTAACCTCCTCAGTACATGTTTCCTGAACTGAATAAAATCATATGGCGAGCATGAATAAACTACCCTATAAAATACATTGCTGGGCTGAAGGGATTATAATAAGCGGATTATCAGTTCCCTAGCCTGACTCTTCCCATTTCTACTTCCTTAACTACACCTACACCAAACTCTCACCTACACCTTAGGATTCTGGTCGTTTCGGCCGTAACGTCCAAAATGGCAAAAGATTTTACAACCTAACCTAACCTAACAAATTTGGACGTTACGGCCTGAATGATCCCCATTGCCGATCATGAGAGCTTTGCTTAGGCAGCAGAGATGCAGAGAGTGAACGTTGTCGATCATTCTGATCGCTTCGTCTGCTAAGAATACAACAGAAATGGCGGACGCTGATACGAATGCCCGTCAGGCACTGCTATTTCAGATATTGCATCAGTTATGCTACTCAGTGAATTTTATCCTATTTTCATAACAAAATACTGTAATTAGGTGTGCCCTGAGTTTCATAGACATTGCTAAAGTACTTCACTTGGCTGAAAAAGTGAAGCTGTAACTTCGTTAGCTTGCTAGAGTAGGGTGTACGCTAGACACTAAACTGCTAAGTTGCTAAACCGCTAAACCCCTTGACGGTATTGACCAGTTGAGCTGAAAACAATCCCGTGAATGCTTAGTGTTCTTAAACTTGCATGTTTTAATATCTGCTGCATATATACACTCACAAAATGTCTCAAAAGTAACTGACCTAATTAGGGTTACTGAATTTCCATATGTGACGAAAGTCTGTTTTGATGACTTGGCAGTTTCACTAGCCAGCATCTCTCCAGTATGATTGCTTTGCTAGTTAGTGAATGGATGGCAAGCAAAGTGGTCATGATTGCCTTTCAGAAGGTTAGCAGACAGTTCACCAGTGAGCACGTTAGCTTGCTAGAGTAGGGTGTACGCTAGACACTAAACTGCTAAGTTGCTAAACCGCTAAACCCCTTGACGGTATTGGCCAGTTGAGCTGAAAACAAACCGTGGATGCTTTGTGTTTTTGGACTTCCGTGTTTTAATATCTGCTGCATATATACACTCACAAAATGTCACAAAAGTAACTGACCTAATTAGGGTTACTGTATTTCCATACGTGACGAAAGTCTGTTTTGATGACTTGGCAGTTTCACTAGCCAGCATCTCTCCAGTATGATTGCTTTGCTAGTTAGTGAATGGATGGCAAGCAAAGTGGTCATGATTGCCTTTCAGAAGGTTAGCAGACGGTTCACCAGTGATCATGTACGTTAGCTTGCTGGAATAGTGCGGATGCTAAACTGTTAAATTGCTAAACCGCTAAATATCTTCACGATGTTAGCCAGTTGAGCTGTAAACAAACCCGTGAAAGTTTTATGTGTTTCTGATCTCGCGTGTTTCTTAAATCTGCTGCATATACACATTAGTGTATATTATTTTTAAAAATAAAATCAAGTCTGCATACTGCAGAAAACACCTGTGGTTGCTAAGCATTGAGATGATCATCTTTATAAGAGTTTCTTCTCAGTGAAGCCTAACTAACCTGCCTTAGTCTAACGTGCAGGACGCATGGGGATATTTTAAGGTAACTTTGAGACAAAAAAGTGCGTCTTATATGCCGCGAAATACGGTAACTCATTTCCATTGCTCTCACTCTTGATTTGGGTCCTTCCAACAGGGTCCAAGTTTCACTTCCATGCGTTTGAGTTGGTATCACAATACAGTAAAACCTCAATATAATGGACTTCAATGGACTGGAACTCGCTTTTATAGGACTCGAGAAGCTACCGGACTAAATTCACATACAGTAATCCCTCTAATATCCGGACGCCCAATAACCGAACATCCCCACTAACCGAACCTTATCGTCCTGGGATCAAACATTCCCAAAATGGTCCGAAAATCCAAAAAAATTGGAAAAAAAAATCGATTTTTTGCCGTCCGTAATTTGAACTTGCCGCGCGCGCCGCGTGAGAGCATTGTTTTGGTTTGTCATTCCTCCGACGTCCGATAGAGCGCCGCTGCATCCTCCCCACTTCCCGCCTGTCTCTCACCGCGACAAGACCTACGCTCTTCGTCATGGCTGCCCACGTGCTCGCTTTTGTGGTGGTGCCGTACTTGCTGCAAGGCCTCCTGCTGCTCTCTGCCCTACTCTTAGTGTGTGTGATGATGGCCCCGCCTCCTGAGAAAAGGAAGAGAGTGGTGTTGACTCTGGAGAAGAAACGGGAGATATTGGAGAAGGTTGATGCGGGTTGGTCTTCCTCTCGCATTCTCCGCGAGTTCAACCTGGCCCGGTCGACTTTGTTTGATATCAAGCGTTCCCGAGACAAGCTCATGCAGTACACGGCTGACTTCTCGTCGAGAAGCAAACGCAACGTGGAGAGGAAGGTTATGTTTACTCCCAAGTATGCAGAGATCGACCGCTCCACGTTGATTTGGTATCGACAGCAACGTGCAGCTGGTGTGATGGTACGTGGAACGGAGCTGAAGGCTGCTGCTGAGAAGTTTGCAAGGCTTCACGACGCCCTAGACTTCAAGGCATCCGAGGGTTGGCTCTTCGCGTTCAAGTTGCGACATGGCCTTACTAACCGTAAAGCACATGGCGAAGCATTGGACGCTAACGAGGATGGAGTGGACGAGTTTCGGCACAAGGTGAAAGGCTTGATCGACAGGGAGGGCCTCACTCTCGGTCAAGTCTATAACGCTGACGAAACTGGCCTATTCTATCGCTCGGTGCCAACGAACACTCTCGCCGATGAGACGGAGAAGCGTGTACCTGGCCGCAAGCTTTCTAAGGAACGGATATCTGCTTTGTGTTGTGCCAATGCTAACGGCATGCACCGGCTTAAGCCCGTTATTGTTGGCCGTGCAAAGCAGCCTCGGTGCCTTCGTGGGGTGATGGATGTCCTTCCTGTCGTATGGTACCATTCTTTGAAAGCATGGTTCACAGCTGTGATTTTCAAAGACTGGTTTCACCATCACTTCGTCAAGGAGGTCATACATTACCAGACGAAGACACTGGGAATTCCTCGCGACCAGGTAAAGGCTCTCCTTCTCCTCGACAATGCACCTGCCCACCCGTGCGACAAGGACTTGGTTGCTGAGAATGGCCGTATTAGGTGCATGTTTCTGCCACCTAATACGACTGCTCTCATTCAACCAATGGACCAAGGAGTGATCGTGGCAACAAAGCGCCTGTACCGTCGGAAGTTCCTGGACGAGGTGATGGTGGTTCTCGAGGACGAGGACGAGCGCAGGGAAGGAAGTGACACTCGAGGCAAGCGGACTTTGGAAAACCTTCGCCGCTACAACATCAAGTCTGCGCTGTACAACTGGGCTAGTGCATGGAAGGAAGTCCCTGTGAAAACTCTTGAAAATGGTTGGTCTCGTCTGCTTCTCGGAACAGATGTGGAGTACGATTTCCTAGGGTTTGACGTGGATGACTTCCATGCACGGCTACGTACGCACGGCGACAATGTTGATGTGGACGATGTTCGTGAGTGGTTGGACGACGACGAGGCGATCCTGGGTATCAGACGTTGTCTGATATCGAGATCGCGTCTTCGGTTGCTGGTGTCAGTCCCGAACTTGAAGATTCCGACGACGAAGGCGATGATGATGCAGACTTCGCCCAGCAGGACACTACTCCAGCCATCCCCAAGCTGAGCGCACTCCGGGAACATCTAGAGTTCGTCCTAGACTACCTGGAACACCCGGACTGCGACAGGGAGATGGGGCCCTTGGGACTCGTGGAGGAAGTGCGTGCTTTCCGGCAGCGCATCATCAATCGCCAGAATCGTCGGTCCTTGCGTCAGTCAACGATTGACAGTTTTTCAGGCCCGTGACCCCCGCTGTGCCAAGCCCTGGTTCCACTCCGTTGCCTCCCCAAGACAGGCCCTCATGCTCCGAGCCACAGCCCAGCACATCAGCTACAGTGGAGTCACCGCTCGACGTGAGTTTGCGGCTGTCTTCAGAGTCTTCTGTAGTCGGTACGCCATCACCACTACCCACCGATGCACCCCTTGGACGCCTGCCAGTGATACTCTCGGGCTCTGACAGTGAATAAACAGCAAGAACTTCTCCACTAGACCACACGGGAATTTTGAGTGTTGTGCAGTGAAAAAAACGGTGTGTTGTGTTAAGGTTTTCAAGTTGGGAGAAAAGACTAAGTAGAAAAGAAACTTAACGTAACTAACCTTCTTTGTTTTGGCTTTGGAAACTTAAAAAAACTTGGGAAAAGTTAATGTGCAACACTTAAATTTAATGGAACATTATTTGGACTAAAGTGAACACTGTGAAAAGAACGGACTTCTGTTTGTTAGTGACTAAGTTCAGTGCAAGACTTCAGGAAGAGTGTAGTGCAAGTGCTTCAGGAAATCGTTCTTACTGTCAGAGTCCGAGAGGAGGCGGTTATTCATCGAGGTGGCCAGGGACTTGCTGTAAGTAGCCAGAATGTTTCATGTTGTACTATTTTCCATACTACTGTATATTTACCAGAATGTTTCATATTATATTTTTTCCCATACTATACTTACCAGAAAGTGTCATACTGTACTTCTTTCCATACTAAACTTACCTCATGCATGGGCAGTAGGAATGTGTTTTTCAGAGTTCGGTTAGGTTCGGTTAGGTTAGGTTCGGTTAGAGTCCATAAGTACCAGAATGTTTATTAATGTATGAACATACTTCTAAACCCACATTTTATGTGTCTATTGCATTTATTTCAGTCATTTATGTGCCTTATTGGTGTGATTTGGGTGTTAAATAGGTGCTATGCATGTCCGGAGGGAGTTGTATAGGTGTTTCTCTGTGTTAGGGTCCGTAAGTACAAGTCCATAAGCTGGGGCCCAATATCCGGACAAACCCAATATCCGAACCTACCGATGGCTCTATTGATCCGGATATTGGAGTGATTACTGTATATCGGAAAAAGTCCGATAAAGCCATAAGCAGTCCGGACTGCCTGACCACTTCAGGTATGTTCACCACAATAAGGTAAATACTGTAAAGACATGTTTATCAATGTACAGTACAGTACTATTATATATATTATACCATTTGATTAATGTAGTGAAAACACAGTACAGTACCGCAATGGCAGTCAAAACAGTTTATAAACCGTTCATGCAATCCGGACTAATGTCGGATATATTAGAAAAAGTCTGGGTTAGCAGGGGGAAGTCCGGATGTCGCTTTTATTGGAATTTCGCATTTTTCGGACCAGCTTGGGGCCCAATTAATCCGTTATGGTAAGGTCTTACTGTACTATTATGCAGCGACTTCTTTACTTCCGTGCTCGCTTCCTTATTCCTTATCATTGCTCTCAAAGAATCAGCAACCTTTCTTCCTTGTTCTACCCTTTCAAGCACTTCATCCTCTAAACTTCCATCCTTACTCATCACACTGCCCAAGTACTTAAATGCACTCACATTTTCCACTTCCTCATCCTCCAACCTTCCTTTACATTCAGTGACTTCATTTCTCTCAAAGACCATAACTTTACTCTTCCCTACATTCACCTTCAGATCCCATTTCTTACACACTCTCAAAGTCATTCACAAAGAACTGCAGTTCCCCTTTGTTTCACATGACAAAACAGTTTCATCTGCAAACAACATTACAGGAAGTTTCCAAATGCTGCCCCCTATCAATACAGCTGCTCCAGCATCCACTGCCCTAGCTTGTATCTCTTATATAAACCCAAACATATACAGATTTCTTGTGTAACACTGAAAAATTGTGTATTACCTGCAAAGTCTGTAATCACACATTATTCTTGGTACATAAAGTCCTCGACTTATGACCAATTCGCGCTTACGATGAAGGCCCCATAGAGCCTTCATTCCCATAGGGCCTTCATATGCGCTTTCGAGTTGCAACCGGCGGCGGTTGTGGTCATAAGCAGCAAGCCAGGCAACATTCCAACGGCTTGCTCAAATAACAAACCCATTGAAAACCCGTGGTATGAATAAAGGAACTGAATATCAGATTTATAATACTTTAGAGTTATAATAAACAGCCATGTTATCGACATATAAACGTCCTGTTTCTTGTTGTATGATACTGTTTACTGTTTCTCTTTACTGCAAAAATACCTTTATCACACTGTATGGTAGTTTCCTACCAACGATGCACTCATTCTATTTCGAACCCAAGCCTACAGCCAGTTTTCTTTTTGCAATGCGAAAGGAACATGCAGGTCCTGATTGTGATGTGCAGTTTCATGTTAGTAATGGCTGGTTTATGCAGTTTAAAAACCATTTTTCCTTCCATACCGTCAAGGTGAGTGGTGAAGCTGTAAGTGCCGACGTGAAGACAGCTGAGGCATTCATGTAGGAATTTGTTTAATTCATTTGTTATTACACCTGTTCTATGGTTATTTATATGCCATTCTGTATTTTAGGTAACAGTAGCCTGCAGTATTTATGCATATCAACTTTGAAGAGTTTGGACATACTGTATGTGTGATTTTGTAACATATATTGTATATCTGACTTCTGACAGTACTGTATTGTATGAGGTCAGTTCAGAAGGAATTCGACCTTAGACTCTAAGAACATAAACAGCTATCCTGATGAGCTAAGGCACTAATCCCCCTCAAAGTAGGCCCCTTCTGACTTGACGCATAGCCCAGTGTTCTTTCCACTGCCTGAAACATTTTTCAAAGCTGGTTTTTGCTATCTCCTGTAGGTGCTTCGTTGCATTCGTCATGATCTTTTCTCTCATCTCAAACTGAGAACCCTTTAGCGGAGTTTTCAGCTTGGGGGATAACAAAAGGTCAAACAGAGCCATGTTTGGTAAGTAGCGAGCCTGCTGGACCTGTGAGATGTTATGCTTGGTCAAAAATTCCTGAATCAGTTGAGAAGCATGGGCAGGAGCATTGTCATGGTGCAGCCTCCAGTGTGCCGCTTTCTAAAGGTCTAGTCTCTTCCCCTGAACTGCATCACAAAGATGACGGATAACGTCGAGGTAGTAGAGTTTGTTGACAGTTTGACCTTCCAGTGTGTATTCATGATGCACAACACCTAGGTAAAAAAAAAAAAAAAAAAAAAAAAAAAAAAAAAAAGTCACAAAGATGACGGATAACGTCAAGGTACTAGAGTTTGTTGACAGTCTGACCTTCTGGTGTGTATTCATGATGCAATACCAACATAGTAAAAAAAAAAAAAAAAAAAAAAAAAAAAAAAAAAAAAAAAAACGGGGGGTGTCAATACGCGAGAGCATTTCACCTTGCTGTGAACCTGTCATGCTTTTTTTGGCCAAGGCAACCCTGCATGATTCCACTTGAACGACTGTGCTATGGATTCTGGGTCATTCCCCTACACCCAAGTCTCATCTCCAGTGCTAACAGTCTCCAGAAAGTCTGGATCATGATTTGTGCACTCCAACAAGTCTCGTGCAACGTTCATCTAAGAGAAGAGATCGTGGCGAATGTGAGGAAGCACCTGCAGGATATACAGTACCATCTCGATTTAAGAGAAAATGAAGCAGCAATCTTACAATAACACGAATATTTAATTTCTCCCAATATTTTATAATGACACTAATATCACTTAATTACACGACTCAAAATGGGTTCGTTTGGTATCCACTTTCTATGTGGCCACATTTGTTTACATGTGCATCATGCTTTTGTCCTTCATCGCCATAGGTCATTAGTGTTGGTAGATGTGCGTGTTCTTGCCAGACTGGGCAACGTGTGTGTGTGTGTGTGTGTGGGGAGGGGGGTGGAAGAGGCAGGTCAGTCATGCCAAGGATGGGTAGGGTCAGGTGAAGACACTGATAAGGTGATAACTGCAGTTCGGGGAAGGGTACGGGATAAGTGGACAAACTGGACCTGAGAGAGAGAGAGAGAAAGTGAGAGTAAATATGGAGTAGAAGGGGGATAAAATGCCTCCAAGTTGCTTTGTCACCCAACATCTGAGTACCCTCCCCCCAAATCACTCCCCCCTCCCTCATATACCTCTCAACTCAATTGCTCCATTTCAACCTTGGTCTTCCCCTCCCTCTCCCTCCCTCCACTTCAGCTACATACACCATCTTAGTCAGTCTTTCATTCTCCATTCTCTCCACATGTCCAAACCACCTCAGTATATTTCTCCTAATTTTCTCAATCACACCCACATACACCACACAACGTTCCTTCACTTCTTCATTTGTCAACCTGTCCCTCTATGTCACTCCACATGCTCCTCTCAAGTAACTCATTTCAACTGCTCTCACTCTTGACTTGTTCCTCTCTAGCAAGGTCCATGCCTCCCTCCCATACGTCAGGGTAGGGACCATAATACTATCATGCAGTGACTTCTTAACTTCCATACTCACCTCCCTATTTCTCATCACTGCTTTCAGTGAACCAACAACCTTCCTTCACTGCTGTACCCTTTCAAGCACTTCATCCCCAACAATTCCATCCTTACTCATCACACTACCCAAGTACTTGAATGCACTCACATTCTCCATATCCTCACCATCCAACCTCTCCCCCAATTCCACCTTAGACGATTCCGGTATTGTTCCTCCATCACTTCCCCCCTCTGACTTCTTCATGGCTGACATTAAAATTTCTTCAGCTAATGTATTTTCTCCCATCACTGGCCTCAACACTAACAGGGTATATGGGCCTGATGGAGTCTCTCCTGTTGTTCTCAAGAACTGTGCTTCTGTGCTTACACCCTGCATAGGCAAACTCTTTTGCCTTTGTCTGTCAACTTGTACCTTGCCTTCTTGCTGGAAGTTTGCTCTCATTCAACTAGTCCCAAAGAAGGGTGACCACTCCCAACCCTCCAACTATCGTCCAATTGCTTTAACGTCCTGTATTTCAAAAGTTTTTGAGTCAATTCTCAATAAAAAAAATTTTAAGGCATCTTTCCTACCACAACCTTCTTTCTGATCGTCAGTATGAGTTCCGTCAGGGACGCTCCACTGGCAATCTTCTCACCTACCTTTCAGACTCCTGGTCATCCTCTTTTCGGGACTTTGGTGAAAGCTTTGCCATTGCACTTGACATCTCTAAGGCTTTCGATCGAGTCTGGCATAAATCTTTAATTTCATAACTGCCCTCTTATGGTTTCTATCCTTCTATCTGCGCCTTCATCGCTAGCTTCCATTCTGGTCGTTCTATAGCCGCTGTTGTAGACGGCCATCATTCTTCTCCTAAATCTATCAACAGTGGTTTTCCTCAGGGCTCTGTCCTATCACCAACTCTCTTCCTTTTATTCATCAATGACCTTCTAAGGTGTACATCTAACCCTAGCCACTCATACACTGATGACTCCACCCTTCACCTTTCCATTCGGTTCACGCAACACCCATCTCAGCAGTTACTTCAACAAACAAGGGAGACCTGGAGCAGTGGAGTCTTCACTGTGGGTCAACCCCCCAGAGGCTGTCGAAGAGAAGAGGAGGACAGCATGGGGGCCACCCCCCCCCCCCGGGCCCCTCACAGGGCTCGAGTATCTGGGAGTGACTTCGGTCGCCCGGGCAAGTACCACATCTCCCAACACAACAACACCGTTTTTTTTACACCGAGAAATGACTCCCCGGCTGTCATTTCTTGACGACTTCTTCTAGCCTGGGACATTGAGAGCAATCCAGGACCCACCAACAAATACATATGTCCAACATGTGCAAAACCTATCACGTCGAGCCGACAGACAAAGGGTTCAGTTCAATGCAACTCCTGCAAGAACTGGACCCATTACACCTGCACAACACTTGCATCCAGGAAACATTACACAAACACCTGGACCTGCTCCTTATGCTCCTTCCCCCCACCCATCAACCCCCCTTCCAATCCTACTCCTACTTCCTTCACACCTCCACAGCCAAACCCACTGACCCTTCCCACACCATCCAGTCCCCCAACTCCTCCCATTCCAACCCATCCTAATCCACCTCAACCCTTACCTCCATCACAACCTCCTCCTATCCCTTCCCCTCCACCCACACCACCTCCCCCCCATGCTGCAGCAGCCAACACACATCACACACACAACATAAACATCCTTCAGTTAAACATAGATGGTATAAACACAAAAATACATGAACTCACATAATTCATCAAACAACAGAACATACACATTGCCATCTTACAAGAAACAAAACTACACAGAGCACAGAAAACACCAACATTTCATAACTTCACCACCATTTGACAAGACCGGGCCAACGGCGGGGGCGGTGGACTCATAACCCTGGTACACAAATCCATCAACTTTGCATATACCAGTGCACACACAAAGTCACTTCTCCCCCCACATGACACCACAACAGAAATACAATCAATTAAAATACGCACTGGTAACAAATCACACATAACAATCGCTAACACATACATTCCCCCCCAATCGTCCCCCACAGTACCACACACTTACTCTCCACAGATACACCACATCACTAACATACCCAACATCATCCTGGGTGGTGATTTCAACGCCAAGTCGTTGGCCTGGCATGTCAACAACCCTGACACAGACAGAGGGCTGGTACTACAATCCCAGACAGATCATCTTTTCATACTAAACAGTCTAGACCAACATACCCATATCCCACACCAAGCCCTCTTCCTCCCATCATCTCCAGACATAACCTTCTGCTCCCCAAACCTTGCTCCCACTACATCATGGAGAGTGGTCAAAACCCTAGGTTCTGATCACCTCCCAATCATCATCACTACCAAAACCAGAATCACCCCAGCTGGCCACATACACTAATTATAAGAAAGCCAACTAGGAGGCCTTTGTAACTGAAACAGAACAACATTTCAAAACACTAAACAGTACACCCATCACAAACATCAACACCTCTGTGCACACTTTCAATACAATCATACAAAACGCAGACACAAGACACATCCCTAGAGGCAACAGAAAGAGACACAACCCCAACTTCACACCATAAATTCAAGGCCTCATCAGACAACGGGACACACTGTGACACTCCCCAACACCCCATACACAAGACACCATACAACAAATACAAGAACTCAACACTCAGATAAACAGTAAAATATCAGAACAGCAAACACTAAACTGGAAAAATTACCTCCAAACACTTGACCACAGAACAAACATCAGCAAACTCTACAAAACACTAAACAGCATCACACTTTCCAACAGCAACACCACACAATCACATGCTGCCATCACAACAACAGACACCATACCCTCAAACAAACAACAAGCAAACACTCTCATCAATCACTTTTCACAAGTCAGCCATCTAACCCCCCATTCAGAAGACCGATGTATCATCCGACGTAAGAGACAGTTCCCCACAGACCCAGACTACGCACCTTTCACTTACAACCAGACGAAGTACATTAACAATCTCAAGCACTCATCTGCCTGTGGAGCAGACAACATAAGCAACATTCACCTTAAACACCTAGGACCACAAGACATACAAGCACTCACCAACATATCAAACTACAGCTACTCACACAACATAATACCCAACATCTGGAAGCATGGCAATATCATCACTATCCCTAAATCCAACAAAGACCCCACGTTACCCTCCTCACATCGCCCCATCACACTCCTCTGCACCCCCTCTAAAGTCACTGAACGACTGATACTACAACTAGTCACACCTCACATTCCCCTAGCCCAGTCACAACGTGGCTTTAGGCCACTACACTCCACAAACACCCTTCTTACAAACCTTACACAGAGAGTTTTCGATTGCATGAATTCAGCTAGGCCACCACACAGAACACTCCTAGTCACACTAGACATTAGCAAAGCTTTTGATGCCATCCCCCGCCACAACCTCACAAACAAAATACTCAACACAAACATGCACAATAACACAAAAAGATGGCTGGCAAACTACTTAGCAGGCAGATGTCCACACGTAACATTTGCCGGTCAGTCTTCTAACATCAGATACTTCACAAACGGCATCCCCCAAGGATCTGTTTTGTCCCCTTGTCCCCTACACTCTTTAATCTATACATGCACGACATACCCACACCCCACACACCACAGATACATACACTCAACCCCCTGCTATCACGCGTTCAGCTATCACGCTTATCTGCTATCACGCACACATCAAATGCACAACCATACATGCTATCACGCACCCAGAGACCGAAATCACGCGTCGAGTTTGAAGACAGGCTAAGCGAAACTTATTCACACGGCACTTCATACGAGGTTTGCAGAGGATATGATGGTTAATCGGAACGGTAACGTGAAAAAATTCCCGATTATAGCACGGGCATTTGGAATGCATCTGAACGGATTCCTGCCGAGGACACGACGGGCAAAACAGTGACCAAAACCCATTCGGCTCGAAAGAATATACTACAGCATTGAAATTTAGCCTAACACTGAATACTTATTAATATTGTATTTTAGAATAAATATCAATCGTTTTGAAACCCTTATAAAGAGTTAATATTTCTTATGCCGAAAAAACTGTGATGTCGATAAAGTAATCACGTGTTTACAACTGAGACGGGGCTCTGACGACAGTGTAAGGAACGTGTGTGATAGCGTCCAAGTTTTGTTCCACTTAAATGTTCCTCAGCCATTCCTGATATAAGGTACCATGTGATACCCCCTTTAACTGTGGACACTAAAGAAATGGAGACAGCCAAAGAGATCTGGCGGCAACTAAGCCACTCCCAAGCCTCGGAACCCATCAAACCACCCAAGCCGTAATCCTTATAAACGTTTGATGGCCTTATATGTTGTTTATTTATTCATTATACTGTTATTATTAATATAATAATGCTTTATTTCATGTTAGAGGAGAGATTGGCAGGAAATCGTAGGCATAAAGTGGTTAAAAGTTAGAAAAATGGGTCACCGAAAAACCAATTAGAAATTTTCCCATTCATTGTTCAGTTCAGCTATCGCGTATTCAGCTATCACGCTCGTTTCCTGTGACCAATTAGGTGCAATAGCAGGGGGTTGAGTGTATAGCTTCCTATGCAGATGATATAACACTTACATGTACACACCAAAACACAAACACAGCTGCACACATCATTCAACCTTACCTCAACACACTACACGAATGGTTCACCACAAACAGGCTCAAAATAGCCCCAGCCAAATCTACAGTGACTCTTCTCACAAACTGGACAGCAGAACACAGTCACATCCCACACCTCACCATAAACAACACTCCCCTACCACACACACACACACAAAATCCTTGGTGTAACATACATCAATGTCATTTAAATAACACATCACAAACATTAAAAATAAAATAACACCAAGACTCAATGCTTTGAGGTCACTTGCCCATACAACATTCGGACACAACAAAGAAACCACTACTACAGTATACAAACAATACATATGTTTAGTGATGAATTATGCAAGCCCTGCCTGGGCTTCTAACCTGACCAAAACACACTACAACACTCTACAGACCATACAGAACAAGGCCCTAAAAATAATCACAGGCTGCACAGCTACTACACCCACAGACCACCTACATCAAGAAACCAAAGTCCTCAAAGTCAAGGATCACCTAGACATGAGAGGCACCCAGTTTCTTGCTGCAGCCTTCACAAACCCACAACATCCACTACAGTACATGGCAGCACATCCACCCACACCAAGGAACATCAAAACAACACCCAGCACCCGATACCATACACAAATACTGTCATCTCTCCTCCCTCGCCCACCTCAGACCAGCTTCCAGAAGCATATCCACACTCAGATCACTCACCGCTCCATTCAGTCACTTAAAGACAACACACAGCTGCATGCACGGCCACCTGACATCCACCCTTCTGAATCCTATCTTCCTCGTGAGGACAGGGTCCACCTGGCCAGGCTGAGATGTGGGCACCATCCAGCCCTCTTAAGCTACCAGAAGAGGCTGGATGACTCCATCGCTGATGCCTGTCCAGGATGCAACACAGCACCCCATACTATTAAGCACATTATGGAAGACTGCATTGCACACAATCATCTACGCCAACAACACAACATACACTCTTTGAGAGCTCTGTGGGAAAGCTCGGTCTCGGCCATGGCCTTCCTAAGGGACTCGGGGCTGTTCGGCCAGACTGCATAGGGAACAACTACTACTACTACTACAAACAAGGGATGAGGCTATGGCACACCTAATGTCTGACTTGGCTCATATGTCTGACTGGGGTAAAAATAATCTGGTTGTTTTTAATGCATCTAAGACTCAGTTCTTTCACCTAGCAACCCAACAAAAACTTCCACAGGTATACCCACTAATGTTTAATAATATTCAGCTTAATCCTGCATCATCCTTGAACATGCTTGGGGTTTCATTTACTCAGGACTTATCTTGGAAAGATCATATTACATCTCTTGTAAAATCTGCTTCCAAGAGATTAGGTGTGTAAGCCGACTCCATTCTTTCTTTACCCCTGCACAATTGTTGACTCTATAAAGGGGTTTTATCCGCCCCTGTGTGGAGTACAATTCTCATGTGTCGGGAGGCTCCCCACATACAGCTCTTCTCAATAGGGTGGAGTCAAAGGCTTTTCATCTCATTAACTCTCCTCCTCTTACTGACTCCCTTCAACCTCTGTCTCTTTGCTGCACTGTTGCATCTCTATCTCTTTTCTATTGCTACTTTAATGGTCACTGCTCCTCTGAACTGTCTGCATGCATTCCTCCACTTCTACGACGGGCGTGTAGCACCCGTCTAGCAGCAAACTCTCACCTCTTTTCTGTCCAATTCTCTAATGCAAGAGTTAACCGTTACTCCCAGTCCTTCAGTTATGCAACAGGTCAACTCTGGAACTGTCTCTCTCTGTCTGTATTTCCTGCTGCCTATGATCTCCAGTCTTTCAAACGCAGTATGTCCAGGCATCTCGAAATGATCGGATCTTGAATCTGGCTTTCTATTGTATTTTGTTTTTCTCTTGGAGGGAACTGTTATTGTGGGCTCATGGCCTTTGGTTCCTTCTTCCTCGCATAAAAAGAAAAAAAAAAAAGAAAAAAAAAAAATCCTCTCAAACACCATACCTTTACTCTTGTTTACATTAGCTTTCAGATTCCTCCTCCTACACATTGTCTCAAATTCATTCACCAAACCTTGCAACTCCAATTCATCTTCACTCAACAATACTATATCATCAGCAAACAGCAACACCAGGATCTTCCATGTCTCACCCTCATTCATTAGAGCCACCTCCACGTCCACTGCCCTACCTTGCACCTCCTTTACAACCCCATCCATGTATATATTAAACAGCCATGGAGACATCACACATCCCTGTTTCAGTCCCACATTTAGATCAAAGAACTCACTCAGGTCACCATCCACTCGCACCAGAGCCCAAGCTCCTTCGTACATACTCTTCACAGCACTCAACAAATTTCCCCTCCACTCCATATATTTTTAATATCTTCCACATACCTTGCCTATCTATTCTGTCATAAGCTTTCTCCAAGTCCAAGAAGGCAGCATACACTTTCTTTCCCTTCTCTGGATACTTCTCCACTAAACATCTTTGAACAAAAATCTGAGCTACACACCCTTTTCTCTTCCTAAATCCCCCTTGTTCTTCTTCAACTAGCTCCTCTGTCATATGCCTAACCCTATCAATGAGTATCCTACCATATAATTTTCATCACACTAGGAAGGCAAATACCCGTATGGTTACCACATACTTTTCCCTCCCCTTTTCCATTGTATAAAGGAACAATTATACCTGATTTCCAGTCCTCTGGAACCCTTCCCTCTTCCCAAGCCAATCTACACAACTTCCATATCCACTCCACAAACTTCAGCACTTCACCACACACTCCATCAATTCCTGGGGCCTTTCCCATCTTGATCTTCACTGCTTCCATTACTTCTGCCCTACTGATCTCTTCCTCCCTCCTCTCATCTCTTCTTCTCCCAGCCATTTCCCAACCACTTATACCTGCACTGCTCTCACTCTCTAGATTCAACAAATCCTGAAAGTGCTCCTTCCATCTCCTCAGTTTCTCTCTCTTCCCCACCAACAATTATTCCTATCTTTCACTCCCCTACTATTTCCCCTTTCACATTGTCTTATTTTCTTTACCTCCTTCCAAAACAATTTCTTACTCTCCCTCCATTTCACACTCAGATTCCTCCCAAACTCTTCATCCACTTTCTTCTTACTCTCCTTCACCAATCTCTTCACCTCCTTTCTCCTGCTCACATATACCTATCTCTTCTCTCTCTCATCTTCTCCCCTACCTCTGTTTGCTAGCCATTCACTATATGCCTTCTTCTTTTGTTCCACAGCTCGTTTCACCTCATCATTCCACAATGTTGTCCCTTGCACACCCCTGCATCTCCTCCTCCAGAACCTAACTCCCTAGTATATGTCACCATTTGACTTTGAAAAATGTTTCAGTCAGTGGGAAAAATGCTGGGCTATGTGTGTCCAGTCAGAAGGAGCCTATTTTGAGGGTGATTAGTGTGCTAGCTCAAAAGATTATTATTATTATTATCATAATAATAATAATAATAATAATAATAATTATTATTATTATTATTATTATTATTATTATTATTATTTTTTTTTTAAGCCTAAGGTGGGATATTACAGACCTCGTATATACATTTTTTTGGCTTATGTTGGATCCATTGGAACATAACGCCATCATAAGTCGAGGACTATCTGTAGTTTCTTTCAGGTTCTGTGATAGTTAGTCAGTCACAATCTCTCACTGTACACCAAAAATACATTAGCCATTAAATGTCCCATACCTCAGAATACTCGCAAAAGTCAAAGGGTTCTGCAGACGGACTTCTAAAGCCTCCTCTAACAGCAGGGGTTCCCCCACTTCGGGTGCCTCTTCCTCTACCTCTGCCTCTGATAGCTCCTCCTCTCCCACTGCCTCGTCCTCTCAAGGTACTGCTTGACCGTGAATCTGCCCTCCAATCCAAAGAATCGGAACCACGACCATCACCACGGCGGAATCCTTTCTCTCTCTTTGGGGGTGGGATGTCTAACCGTTTCCAGTTTTGCTTCTTGACTGAAAATAAGAGAGTATATATCACTGAAGAATCCCCCAAAACAGAATACAGGTATACCCCGACATACGATACCCTTAGATGTGATACCCCAGCTTAGCGATGGGGGTAGAAATACGACCCTACCCCACCTAACGATGGCCAAACCCGTTCTACGATGAGTTTTGATTTTTTTTTTTTACTGATTCTGATGATATTTTAGACTTAAATTTTGTGTTTAGGATGACTTATAAACTGTTTTTAGACTTAGATTAATCTGCTTTAGTCATTGGTGGGGTCAACATTGTCATTTTGGGGTACAGTTTACTAAGTGTTTTTTTCCAGAATTTGGCGATTTTCAGATTTTATTTTTGGATCAGTTTGGTATGCAATGAATTGATGGAATGATGAACTAAAAGTTATATCCAGTTTCATGATAACGATGGCGAAATTTGCTTCTAAAATACTTCTGACGGCACCATATGACAATCCCGTGCATCCACTGTTCCTCCTCCATAAGCCGACTGTCAGACATTTTAGCTAAAATGACCACCCAGTGTTTACATTTGAAGTGATCACCTCCCTTTCATTCCATGTATGTAAGGTCACTGAAACACCACTGCTATCAGCAAATAAAGATGCAAGTATGGAATGAATAGTGCAAGGATATCAGGCTAAGTGAAGCAATAACTTTTTTTGTCTAAAATGCTGAAACTTGTTACTTGGAAATCATGTCTGGCAAGGATGCTACCCCTAGTGGAAAGCATGGTGCTACTTGAGGGCACCAAAGGCAAGCTTTTTTTTTTTTTTTTAAATTCCCGGCCGTATGGTCCTTGGTCCCCTCCTTAATCCCAATGAACCAATGTTATATTGACCTCCATATACAATAAATCAAGGCGCAGTGAGTGTGACACACATGCACATACACAAACATATACTGTATACAGTTAATTCTCAATTATCCGTTGTAAATCAGCCAAGCCCTACACTGAATAATGCCAGATACTGCATTTTTGGCTCAACATGTGGTTTTGAGCTGGATGCTGTGATTCTATCTGTCTCGACCCTCTATCCTAAAAACTTTCTCTTGAGTAAGAGATAAAAACTAAGCATATAAAAAGAATACAGTAATGATACAATACTGTAATACAGTACATAGTGTACTATTGTATCTACTCACCAAGTATTGGCTTCAGTGGAGGGTAAAGTTGTAAATCGTGCAGTACAGTGTTGTACAGTACACATAATCCCATGTGGTCTAGTAGCAAATGGCTCCCCCAAATGTTACTCTGGCTTCACCATCTCAGGCTTGATCTCTGCCAAGGGCGCTGGTGTAGTTAGTGGAGATGGAGTGGCAGAAGGCATCAGGTGGAGCTCCAGTAAGGCCTCTAATTGAGGGGAGACCTCAGGTGGAGATGCCACAGTCAATGGGGCTGATGGTGGTGCCATGGCCAAGGTATCTGGCTGAGGTGAACAAGAAGTGGGCATCGTGGTGCCTGGCTAGGGTAAACGATGCCAACGTGAGGAAGTAGAAGGCTGGGGCAACAGAGGCCAGTACAAGGAGGTCAAAGGCTGGGGCAACAGAAGACAATGCGAGGAGGTCATGGGCTGTGGTGACAGAGTGGCAAGTGTCACAGGACAGAAAAAGGATGTAATGGAGGACTGCCTGGGGGTTCCTTCTCGACTGCAGCTTTATCACAATCTCATGGCCCTGTCACGGGTACATGGCCATGGCATCAGATGGGCTGCTGATTAGGATGTTCGCAGTAGCTGAGAAGGATGTCCACTGCATCACAAACCTGCTGGAGCCTTGGGATTTCTTCCACTTCATCGTCATCATCACCCTTCTCTTTCTCCTCCTCCTTCATCCTCAGAGTCCCCTGTGGTCACGGACTCCTCAATGCCCCTGTTCGACAGAGTCTGGTACCCGGGGTCTTTCTCGTCTACTTCCAGCCAATCGTGGATCGTGTTCTCCTGTTGCTGCCATACGCCATACGAAGTCCTGAGCTTCGAAGCCAGTAAAGTCAGCAATGTCTCTTTATATTTAACCCCTTAACCACGGGGCGTTACTTTCGTGACGCTTGGGAGCAAGGGATTATACCGCGGGGCATCACTTTTGTAATTCTGTGTTACTTTGAATTCGCCCAGGCTTTCAAGTGGTGGCTTGTATCACCTATCAGTGCTGCCAATGTCCAACACTAGTCAGCACTCCTAATCTCATCTGTACTCCCATCCATTGTTGACAATTTAGCCATTTCTCCCCATTCTTGACTCCCCACCCTACCTCCCCTCCATTACCCTCTCCTCTCACCTGCCCAGCCGTGCTACACTAAGTAAATCTTCCCTGGAATTTTCCACGGATTTCATCCATTGAAATAAGCCCTATGCCCTATTCTTATACCAAATAATATATACGAAAAAGAAATAAGGTAAGTGAGAGTGCCATACACCTGGAAATGGCTAATTATCACCTGACAACACCTCACGTGAACTCGTTCGCTAATTTTCACTGTTTATTTCCCCTTGAAATATGCCGTATAATCTATTCTCATAATAAAAATATATATAAGAAAGGAAGGGAGAAGCCTAAGTGATATTTACATTCATCTGGAACTACCTAATTACTGCAGGCCACCACACTGTATTCTATGCTAAGTAAATCTTCCCTGGAATTTTCCACTGATTTCATCCATTGAAATAAGCCTTATGCCCTATTCTTATACCAAATAATATATGCAAAAGAGAAATAAGGTAAGTGATAGTGCCATACACCTGGAATTGGCTAATTATCACCTGACACCTCACGTAAACTCATTCGCTAATTTTCGCTGTTTATTTCACCTTGAAATTTGCCGTATAATCTATTCTCGTAATAAAAATATATACTGTATATATATATATATATATATATATATATATATATATATATATATATATATCCACACTATATACATATATATATGTGTGTGTACAGTATATATATATATATATAGATAGATAGATAGATAGATATATGTATATACAGTATGTATTCTTATGGGATTGTGGAGTCTGGCAATAGATAGAGAGATATACACAGTATTCCTCGTACTATCCGGACGCCCACTTTCCGGACGCCCCACTTACCGGATGTTGTGGGCCTGGACCTTCGAAACCCCAAAATGGCCAAAAACAGAAAAAAATACCCCCAAAATCCGAATTTTTTCCCATCCGTAATTTAAAATTGCTGCATGGCACCGAACAGCTGCTTACACCACGGCCCCTTAACCCTTTCCTTCCTCCCCCCTCCCCTGTCAGGGTTGCCATTTGGTATTTTTCATTACCAAATGTGGGCCAATTTGGTAATGAAAAATTTGTTTGGTAATGAATAAGAATAATGCATTACCAAATGGTTTTTCACATGTATGAGGATACACATGATGGAGATGGTGGATTGTTTGCTCTCTCTGATTAATTTGCTAGCCAACACAGCATGAAAATAATCAACATGCTGTTAATTATAAGGAGAGTGATTACATGTATATCCACTTATATAATATAATTAGTGAAGAATAAATGCTAGCTTGGTAAGGAAGAGTTAAATTTGGTAATGAAAACTGAGTCGTTTGGTAATGTGGCTGTTGCAATCTGGCAACTCTGTTTCCCTGTCACCAACACTCCCAACAGTTACTGCCTAACTTCGATCCTGAGTAGATGCTTATCGTAGTGGATGCCACACGTGCTCGTTTTTTGTGAATAAACAGTGAATAAACTGCAATACCTCGCCACAAGACCACATGGGAATTTACAGTGTTGTGCAGTGTTAAGAAATTAGAATTTAGAGTGCAAAGGATTAACTGTGGAGTGCAAATTGGCGGTTGAAACTGACGTGATGCAGTTAAGAACAATGTGCAGTGTTACACAATTATAACTCACAGTGCAAAAGAATTAAGTGCAGCATAACACTGGATTACAGTACGTGCTTCAAGAGCATTTTCACTGCAAAACCCTTAGAGAAGGCAGCCACAGATGTGCTGTAAGTACCCTGGCTGAGGTACAGTCACTTCTAATTCCTCACTTTGTTTTTTTTTTCATTTGTTTCATGCTTTATCTCCATTATTGGTGTGAAATGAGTCTTAAATAGGTTTAAATAGGTGCTATGCATATCTAGTAGGGAGTTGTGTAGGTGTTTTGCTGCGTCAGGCTAGGTTAGGGTCCATAAGTATAAGTCCAGGAGGCTGGGGCCCACTTTCCGGATGGAACCACTTTCCGGACGGAACCACTTTCTGGACATGCCTTTGGCTCTATTACATCGGACAGTGGAGGGATTACTATGTATATACATATACATATATATGTGTGTATATATATATATATATATATATATATATATATATATACATCTATATATATCTACATACAGCAATCCCTCATTTGTCCGGACATAATTGAGCCAAAGGCATGTCCGAGTAGTGGCAATATCCAGATAATGAACACTATTCCCCTACCATACCCAGACTGTACCTATACCCACTTCCAACCTATTACCTGACCAATTTGTACAAAACCTATGCTTAATTTGGCAGTGTTTTCTGATCACTCAGGCACATTTTGACATCTAAACACACATAGGAATACGAAAAGTAACAGTAAACACCAAGAAAACCATGCAGGAAAACCACTGAAAACCAAAAAACACCCAACCTATACACTACAGTATTTACAGTTTCCCTCCTAATTTTGGTAGTGTTTTCAGGTCATTATGGCATATTTTGATATCAGAACATAAATAAGATTATCCAAAATAATTTTCAAAAAAAAAAAAAAAACACTACGGTATGTACAGTACCATTCCTTATTTTTGCACTCTTTTCAAGTCATTCTTGAATATTTTGACATTAAAACATACATAGAGTTATCCAAAATAATTTTCAGCACCAAGAAAACCATGGGGAAAAAAAAAAAAAAAAAAAGTGTCAAGTGGGGTTGGTGGAGGATTAGTGCCCCTCCCTGTAAAACAATTAACTCTAAGCCTTTGACCACCCAGTTTGGGATACATGGCATCTGGCAATGGAAAAAAATAAATAAATAAATAAACTTTTTTTTTTTTTTTTTTTTTTTTTTAGTGTCCGACTCTGAGCAAAGGCTTCAGTGCCAACCCCCAAGGCCCAGTGGTTCTCCTTTGGACTCAGTAGTCCTCCTACATCTCTACATGTCATCACTTCGGCGCTAATACCCACTGTCCATATTGAATTCATGCTAGGGCTGTCTCATAAAGGACTGGCGTACTGGTATTAGCGGGGGTTTTTTTATGACATGTCGGCGGATCATCTGGTAGATCGGAAGAGTCTGCTATTTATGAGATTCAATCCGGCCATACCACGTTGAGTACACCACTTCCCGTCCGATCAGCGAAGTTAAGCAACGTTGGGTCTGGTTAGTACTTGGATGGGTGACCGCCTGGGAACACCAGATGCTGTTGGCATCCCTACGTGTCAAGTGGGGTTGGTGGAGGATTAGTGCCCCTCCCTGTAAAACAATTAACTCTAAGCCCTTGGCCACCCCGTCTGGGATACATGGCGTCTGGTAATGAATGAATGAAAAATCCTTAAACTGTTCCCTGCCCCAGCCGGGATTCGAACCTGGGTCCATTTGGAGTGCAGGCCGCCTCTACCAATTCAGCCATCGCCTCCCCCAAATTACAGTACCCTTCCTATTTTTGGCACTGTTTTTGGGTCATTCTGCCATATTGTGACCTCAAAATACACATACGAATATCCTAAATAAATTTTAGTATCAAGGAAACTATGAAAGAAACCTAAAGTTACCTGCCAAAAAACATTCGGTCAGGGTACTTACCACTCAGTGCACTGTTGCCAGGATTCTTAACCCAGCACCTCCAGCAGGTGTAGAATTGTCCCATGTGGTCTAGTGGCACCCAGTAGCTCCTAACAAAGGTCAAGAAACTCCTCCTGGTCATCCTCAACCTGCCGAAGGTGGGAAATGACCAGTGACGTGCAGTGTGGTGATGATGGCCAAATCACCTCAAGAGACTCCCAAGACAGTCGCAAACTTACGTCAAACAGAGACTCAACGGCAGTCAATGTGCTCGGTTGTGGGTCCGAAGGTGAAGGCGGGAAACGAGCTGATGGTGGTGGTGGTGGTGGTGAGAATGGGCTGGAACTTGTGGGGGTCGCAGGCTTGAAGAGTGAGTTATAGTCTTTCCAAAATATCGAGATCGTTTGGGCGTTGTCCCTTATGGGAATTCCCCGACCCATGACGTTGCTACACTTTCTACTGGGCAAATTATCAGAGTAGAGCCATAGCTCAAGGGACAACCCTCACTCCCAGCTCACTACTTCTCTCTCTCTCTCTCTCTCTCCATACAAAATCTACATTTTATGTAGATTTATTTCTATAAAAAGTCTATACAGTTTTATGAATTATTAGAATTTGAGGAAAAGCCTCCTGACTGTCTGTCTGTCCGCCTCTCTCTCTCTCTCTCTCTCTCTCTGCATACGAAATCAACATTTTACGGAGATTTATTTCTATAAACAGTCTATACAGTTCTATGAAAAGTCTATGTGAGTAGCAGAGGTAGGAGCTTCCATCTTTGATGGCGGTCAGAGAGGAAATGACCTGTGGATTAACACCTGACCCATCCTCACTGACTCACCTACAAACGTGACAGCTTTGGGAAGCAACGTTGCCAAGTGCTGAGGTATTTATAAAAAGTCATTGTTATTATAAAAAACAACAGGCATTTCTTACACTACATAGCCTTACTAGAGAATTATATACATATATACTGAAATAAATTTCATTTAGAAGTGGTAAATAGCTGACGTGAGACAGAGAGGTGTGTGTTGGTATAGATTCGGCAGCGTCTCGCGAAGGAGAACTCCCGTGAGGGACAACGCCCAAACGATCTCAATATTTTGGAACGACTATAGTCCTGGTCTGACGATAGGATCAATGATTCTGCCAGAGGATGAAAGCGTCCCGGACTCCCAGCAGCTCCATCGCCAGGCGGGGTGGCACCAACTCCCTGTCACAGTGTGGGTGCTTGGCGTGCTCCAGGTAACCACAGAGGACACTGAGATGAGGGATTGAAGGAGTTGCGGAGGGCTGCGAGTCGGGGTCCTCATCCTCTTCCTCGTCGGTCCCACTGTCCTCTTCCGTGCCTGCAGAGGCAGCAGCGGCTATCGCCTCATCAGACATGGCCTGGTAACCAGCACTGCCACCGTTGTCGTCCAGCCAATCCTACATGTCATCGACATTCACCTGCTCTCCTGCTGTTCTACAGTGACTGTAGAAATCATCCATGTCAAACTCCTCATTGTTGTGCTCAGCACTGACTCCCTGCAGGACACGCGACCAACTGCTTTCGAGGGTTTTGACGGAGACTTCCTTCCACACGTTCACCCAGTTGAACACTGCAGACTTCAGGTCGTAACACCAAAGGTTCGCAAGGTCTGCTCCCCATGTGTGTCCTCTATCGTGTCCTCGTTCTCCAGCACCACCATCACCTCGTTCAGGAACTTCCATCAGTACGGACTCTTTGAAGCCATTATAACATCCTGGTCCATTGGTTGAATTAGAGCACTCGTATTAGGTGGAAGAAACATGCACCTAATCTGCCCATCAAAAGCAACCAATCCTTCTCAGATGGATGTGCAAGGGCAATGTCCAGGAAAGGGAGTGACTTAACCTGGTCGTGAGCAATACCAAGGACCTCCGTTTGATAACGGATAACCTCCTTGATGAAATGTATGTGGAACCAATCTCTGAAGATTTTTGTGGTACACAAGGCCTTCACAGAATGATACCACACGATAGGCAGGCTATCCAACAACCCACGGAGACAATGTGGTTGTATTGCACACCCAACAACAACAGGATTGAGATGGTGAGTCCCGTTACCACTGGCACAGCACTAAACAGAGACATGTTGTTTGGACAACTTCCGACCTGGCACAGACTTCTCCCTTTCCTCAGCCTGGGTGTTGGTGGGCGAGGAGCCGTAGAACAGACCAGCTTCGTCAGCGATATAGACTTTTCCAAGGGCAAGGCCCTCATCCTCAATCAGGCACTGCACTGTCTGGTGAAACAGGTCTACTTCCTCCGCTGCCGCGTCCAAGACCTCACTGTGTGCCTTACAGCCAGTATGTCCATGGTGAAGTTTGAAGAGAAAGAGCCATCCCTCAGACACCTTGAAGTCCTGCACGTTGTGGAGGCCTGCAAACTTCTCAGCAGCAGCCTTCACCTCAGTCCCATGCACTAGCACCCTGGCACCATGTTGCTGACGAGACCACATCAATGGCAACTGGTCGGTAATGGCGTGCCAGGCCTGGGCCATTACCTTCCTGTCACCTTGACGTGTGCTTTCAGCAAAGTCCTGTCTGTACTGCATAAGCTTGTCGTGTGACTTCTTGATATTGGGCAATGTTGAATGGGCTAGATCATATTCACAAAGAATGCATCCTGTGGTCCAGCCCGCGTCAACCTTGTGCAAAATCTCATGTTTATTCTCCAGACTCAGACCCTTCCTCTTCCACTTCTCAGGTGGTGGTGGGGCCATCACACACACACATAAGAATACAGCAAAGCAGGGACACAACCTGAAGAAGGTAGGGAACTATGACAAATGCAACTGTAGTCACAGCCATTGTTGCAAGTGCTACCACTCACGTACGCAGAAAGGAGGTGCGGGCTTCTGTTCACTGGCAAGCAGTACAGTGCTGCCATATCACACCCAACAGTTGCTTTCGAGCACAGAGGAACCAAAACGCGGCAAACTGACATCTGCATATAAGGTTCACTTCTGTTTGCCCAGGCAAGGGTTGGTACATGACAACAGCGGATGACCAGTACCTCACAACCTCAGGCAGTGTATGACTAATGCGGCCTGCCAGGCAACTCGGTCCATTCGATAGGGAAGCAGTCAGGCACATGTGGTGGGGAGTTTCCGTACTAATTCCTAAGATCCAGTGGACTTCCGCCATTCAGCATAGAGGCAGATCTTTTTTTTTTTACTCTCTTACTTCACTCCAATAAAAACATTTCTTTTCACCACCAGTAATCCATCCATCCATCATCCAATCCACGTTGCCCCATGAGGAGCATAGGAGCCCGGGGCTAGGCAATTTGTCCTGACATTTAAGATGAGAGTGACCAGTCTCACTCATCCCTGAGTGGCATTACATGAGCAATGAACCCCAACCACCCCTTGGATATAAACCTACACAGGCTCAATCCGATTGGAGTACCTTAATTGCCTACTAAACCACCAGGTCTCATAATTTGGTTATATGGTTACCACCCAGCATAATACTGTAAATGGTTTCCTGGTGCACAGGAAACCATTTGGCTTGTCACTCGGTGTAGAATAGTCACCCATAGGCAGAAGGAAGAGGAAAGAATAAAGGAAAGAAGGACAGAAGAGGGTTATCCCACAAGTCACTTGTGAATATTCATGGCTATACAAGGTGTAAAAATTTTGATCCTACCATTAATATTAAAGTCACAAATGCAACTGTACCTTAACACTGTGATCTGAGAGTTAAAATGTTCAGCATATTTGGAATAAAAAGGTTACAGTTTAACTATTCTGTACAAAAAAGATATGCATACCATAGTTAAAAAAAAAAAAAAAAAAAATGAAACTGAAGGGAACTGCAAGTACAGGCAATATAAATTCTTTACTAAAGTAAATAAATTCTCACTTTTATTCTTCTTATTCTTTGCTGCTTTAGATGGTGGAGGCTGTGTCTGTTGGGTTTTGTTGTTATAAGCCTGAGGAGCTGCTGCTTCCCTATTCTCCTTCAGAGAGTCATCATCATGAGAGCCAGAGTCTTCACTCTTCTCTGTCTCCTTATCACCATCTGTTATCTTGCTTTCTTCACTCTTCCGCCACTCTTTTTTTGTTGTCTGTAAGCAGCAAAAAAAAAAAAAAAAAACAATGAAGCTTACACTGCACTGCATACTTCTTTAAAATATATATATATTCTGAATACACTTACAATCATACTACATAAGAGTGTACAAGTGCTGAATCTGGGAGTGGGGAGGGGAGAATCATTCCGACACCATTTCCCACCTACGAGTGGGGTGAGGTATAGACCAGAAAGTAAGGCAAAGCATAACATGATAAAGGGAAAACTAACTATAATACATGCCCAGTGAAATGGGTCAGTCACTCATTCACTTACCACTTATGCTTCCTGAATTCAGATTTCATCTCACAGACTTAAGCCTCCTGAATCCAGATTCCAATCCAGATTCCATCTCACAGACCTATCTAGAAGCATATCTATCTATATACATATACAGTCTGTCCTCGTCTAACGTGGGTATTTGCTTCCGCACTGGCCTAGCGTTAAGCAAATATCGCGTTACTGGGACTTTCGAAAACCCCTATTTCCCTCTGCACACCTGCCCAAAGTCCACTTTTTCGCTCCTTGTGGTGCAAATTTTTTTTATACCCCCAATTTAAACCTCCTAAAAGCATTACAGTAATATGGTTATAAAAAATACAATAGGTCAATACAACATTTTTATTTATTGTATGGTACCTAATCTGAGGCAAAGAGCAGACACACGTTGCCTTCAATGAGGTAGGGGGGAAGAACACGAGGCAAGCTCAGGAGGATGGTGTGGGTAGGAGTGGGCCGAGAGGAGAAGGTGGGAGTTGGGAGGTACGGGGGTCCAGAATGGTTGGGTGGCTGGGAGAGTCAGAAAGGCGAAGTGATACTGGCGGATGATGACGTCAAGTACTGTGAGGCTGTGCGACTCACACCGCATCACAGCCCGTCCGGTTAAAATTACCACGTTCCGCTAACAGTGCCCACATCAGAATGTTTATTTCCTTCCGCAACATCGTCCCGTGTTAGAGCAATATCGCGTTACAGCAAACCGCATTACGCGAGGACAGTGATAAGAAGCAGGGAAGTGAGCATGGAAGTGAAAAAGCTACTACATGACAGTATTGCGATACCAACTCTAAGTTATGGTAGTGAAGCTTGGACGTTGTTGGAAGGACACAAGTCAAGTGTGAGAGCAGTGGAAAGGAGCAATTTGAAAGGAGCCTGTGGAGTCACATGGAGAGACAGGCTGACAAATGAGGATATAAAGGAGCATTGTGGTGTGGATGTGGATGTGATAGGAAGTGTTAGGAGGAATACACTGAGGTGGTTTGGCCATGTGGAGAGGATGGAGGGTGAAAGACTGACGAAGAGAGTGTGTTAGTGAGGTGGAGGGGAAGAGGAAGGAAGGAGATGCCGAGGATGAGATGGAGGTACATGAGACAGGGGGGTGTGAGTTGGGAGCGGGGCAGTGAAATGGCGGGGGACAGAGCAACGTGGAGGATTTGTTTGTGGCCACCCCGACAGGGATTGAGGCGTCTGGCAATAGATAGATAGATAGATAGATATGGTAATCCCTGTAATATCCGGATGCCTAATACCCCGACATTATGGGCCAATGCCTTTGGAACCAAAAAATGGCCAAAAAAATGTAAAGTAACAAACACAAATCTGACATTTTTTTTCAATCATACTTTAAACTTGGCGTGCAGCACTGAACAGCTGTGTTTACGCTCAGCCCCTTGCTTCTCTCTCCCCAGTTACCACCCAACTACCATCCTGACTTCTGTAGACGTTCATCGCAATGGATGCTGCATGTGCTCGTTTTTGTGAATAAAGTGAATAAACTGTAATACCTCGCCACTAGACCCCATGGGAATTTACAGTGCTGTGCAGTGTTAAGAAATTAGAATTCAGAGTGCAAAGATTAAGTACAGAGTGCAAAGTGGCAGTTGAAACTGGTGTGGCGCAATTAAGAACAGAATGTGCAGTGTTAAACAATTATACCTGGCAATGCAAAGGATTAAGTGCTGCACAACACTGGATTACTGTACGTGCTTCAAGAGCATTTTCACCACTGCCAGTGCCTTAGTGGAGGTGGGTTAACCTTCGCAACATTACTGTTGTAAGTAACCTGTACACTGCTAAATATTTCCCATACTCACTTCTAGTTCCTCATTCTCTGGTTCCTTTTTATTTACTTCAGGCTTTCTGTCCCTTATTTGTGTGAATATGGTCTTAAATAGGTGCTATGCATGTCCAGTAGGAAGTTATGTACAGTAGGTGGTTTTCTGAGTTAGGCTGGGTTAGGGTCCATAAGTACCAGCGCAGGAGGTAGTGTCCCAGTATGAGGATGATCCCACTTCCCAGACATACTTTTGGCTGTATTACATCAGATATTAGAGAGATTACTGAATATATATATATATATATATATATATATATATATATATATATATATATATATAACCAGCGCCGTTTATGGTCTTTGTTCACCATACCAAATTAGATGCAATTACATCTAATACTTTTCTATAACCTTGCTAACCAACAAACTGATAGACATACAGACACACAGAACCAGACACATATCCCTGTCGTGCTTTCATGCAAAGGTATAATTACAGACATAACCAGTGATCACTGTCATACTCGTCAGTGGAGCCATAACATAAATAAACTTTGTCTAGCTTAGTCTAAGCTGACTTAAGTAATTTAACATTTCCAATCCATTCATACCCAACCCAACCCAACTTAACCCAGCCCAACCCCACCTAACTCTAACCAAACTTAATTTAACTCTAACTAACATAACCCAACCCAACCCAGCCCAACCAAATCCAACTTAACCTAAGCCAACTTAACCAAATCCAACCTAACTAACCTAACTCAGTTTACCTCAACCTAGCCTAACCCAGCCCAGCCTATATATATATACCCCATATATATATACTGTATATATAACTTTGTGATGCTGTGGGCGGCGGTGGCGATGTAGTCCGGGTAGATGAGGCTTCCCCCGCAGGTGAGGGTGCTGTCAGGGAAGTGTGACGTCACTAGCGCCTAAGGGGAAGAAAAGGAAAGTGTATTATTAGGGGTAGTACTCTAAGTGTCTGGAGATTTCGTAACACCTGGTCATGGGCAATTTATGCTTCGGCAGAGAGGTGACCTGCAGTCCCAATGGACCTGGTTCGAACCCTGCGTTGGCAGGGATCAGTTTTAGGATTTGAATTTCATAAAATAGAATTTGATGATCTACCTGAAGAACCGCCGACATGTCGTATATAAATACTCCCGCTAAAACCAACACACCGATCCTGTATGAGACAGCCCTAGCATGTATTCAACATGGGCGGTGGGTGTTAGCGCTGGAGTGGTAACATGTGGAGGTGCAGGGTATGTAGGAGGACTAGTTGGCCTTGGGAGCAGGCTGTGAAGCCTACGCCCAGAGTCGGACACATATATATATATATATATATATATATATATATATATATATATATATATATATATATATATATATATATATATATATATACTGTATATACAGTAT